>NC_051439.1:19967040-20014540 GCF_001649575.2 Kryptolebias marmoratus
TGAATTGAGAAAGCTCCTCGGATGAGAAGCGAAACGTCTTTAACTACAGAATAGAAGTCCAGTTGTTTTTGTTTTTTAACTTTTTTTGAATTTACCATGGCCTGGATGACTGAGAATCTACACCAGCATACATTGTTCATAATTTCCTAAACTATAAAAATGAAAGAATCAATCAGATTAAAGACTTTTTTTGTTTTTCGTTCCACAGCATCCGAACAGTCCTGAGTGTTTCTCCACAATAAGTCAAGAAACTAAAATCCTTTCAGGCACTTGGAAGGGGAATGTGCAAATTATACTCAATAGATCCTCATTATACACAAGATTTTGAACAACCAGCAGCGATCGGGAGATGTGCACAATCTGAAAATTATATTGGCCAGCCTGAACTGTGTCAGTGCCAGTGGAGCAAAATAAATGATCTCAACAGATGGTGTCGATTTTTATTGTTTTCAAAAAAAAGTCTTTATACATTATATCTGCATTGTACTTTGTGTGAGAAGTATTTTCTGTCAAGAAGCTCAGTTTTATCTGCTTTTTTCTGAACTCTGCAGACAGTATTTAACTTTCCTCCTCCAAGGGCTTCTGTGTTTTTAAAGAAACTTTATTAACACAGTATTCAGTTGACAGTTCAGTTCAAATTTGCCTCCAAATGTGATTTTAGAATAAATTTACAATGATTGCTACAGATTTTAGAGGTTACTGATATTGCAAAAGTCTCTGATTATCCTTATAAACTGAGAATTTTTTTTTTAAAGCGGAGTGTGTCAAAAGATTGGGAGACAAAAAAGGTTATGAGTTACTTTTCCACACTTTTAACCTGGAGTTGTTTTTTCGGCTGCTCCCTTCTTCAGGGGTTGCCACAGCGAGCAATGAAACTCGCATGAAGGAAAATACCAACTGCAGATATATAAGCCCCCGTTCCAAACCAGGTGGGACATTGATTAAAATGTAAAAAAACAGATTGCAATAATTTGCAAATCTCATAAACCAAAATTCCATTCATAGTAGAGCATAAAAAATATATCAAATGTTTAAAAACTTAAGGAAAAATATGTCAGGAAGACATCTCAAAGTTGGGACAGGTCCATGTTTGTCCTCCTCTCCTAACATCAGTCTGTAAACATCTACAACCTGAGGACAGCAGCTGCTGGAGGTTTCTTGTCTGATGGAGGATTCTAGTTGTTCAACAGTCCTGGCTTTTCTTTCCCACGTTTTTTGTTTCTTGATGCACCAAATGTTTCAGTTCTGGACCGCAGGCAGACCAGTGAATCATAGATTATGGGATATAAGCTTTTCAAAGTCTTTTCCGTTGAAGAGCATCATTCAGAAATTGTTCCACTATTGTTAGACGTAGTTTTTCACAGACTGATGAACTTTTGCCCATCGTTAACCTCTAAAATGCTCTGTTTATCCCCAGTCTTCTTACTCAGTTGTTGCTTATTAACCTCATTTGTTGTGAAATTCCTGTCATCTGTTTCTGTTTCACACCACTTACTTTTACAGCCTTTTGTTGCCTCTGTCCCATCTGTTCTGATGTGTTTCTGCCATCAAATTTAAAATGTACCTTTCTTTTTTTCTAAAATTCATAAAACTTCTTAAACATTGAATGAAAGAAGGGTTTGTGAGATTAGCTAATCAGTGCATTCTGTTTTTATTTACATTTTATATAAAGTAATAGCTTTTTAGTAATTGGTGTTATAAACATCGTTATATTGTTAAATAAGCTTTATAATTTTTTTGGCTAAAGATTTTTTTTCAAACCTAGAATTGCTGCAAAGATTAAATGTAGTGTTTAACTTGTTTGTATTTTAAACTCTTTTCTCAGTAATGGCATTAAAGAAAAATCTTAAATCCTTGCATTAATCCCTTTGTAGGAACAAGTAAACGTCAATTTAATCTAATTGCATCAAATGTTGAGACATCTTCTTTGGGAATTTATAATAAGCTCTTTTTTGCCATGTAAACTGTTATAAAGATAAAACTAAGACATCTTGTAATAAAACAAATCAACTAGAGAATAATCTTCTGTTTATGGTTATCCTGATGGCCTAAAATGTTTTACTAAGTTTACTTGTGTCTCAGCTTAGGAAAAATCTAACAGAAAAGGACCTAACTTCAGTTGATGTACGAGGTTAAAGTCCTGAGTGTCCAGTTAAATAGGCTCCAACTTGTTTGCTCTTTCCCACTCTTCAGTCCTGCTCCTGCACTCCGTTTTAACTCGTCCAGACTGTGAATACATCTCTTTGCTGCTAAAATGGCCACAGCTGGGAAGGTAAGAAAGATTTCACATGGCTACACATTTCGTCTTGCCTCAAACTTGTGCAGAAGTCATATTTAAAACAGGTTTCATTTTAATGTGTAAAAAGTTGGATATAAAGAGTAAATACAATGTTAGATTCCCTAGTTATGTATTTGTTCCTATTGTTTCTAAAAAAAACTTGTTTTCTCTTAGTTACATGACTTGAAAATTATTTTTAGTTAAATAGTTGATATGGTCAATAACATCAAAGTCGGAAAGTCAACAGGAAAAAAATGGAAAAGTCAATGTATAATGAGCAGTTATCCAAACGCAGACAACTAACTTTGACCGTTAAAGAGAATACTGCAGCAGTAAATCCTGTTTACCTCGTCATACATGAACTTTAAACAGCTGCTTATGTAAGAGGCCTGTGATTAGATAATCAACGTGATATTAGTACAGTATCAGTCTGTACAAATGTAAGCATGGAGTTTTGTTTTATGTGAGTTAGATGAGGAGCACAGGATAACTTTTAATCTTGAATTATCAGAGAGAATAAAAAGTTCTGGCTCATGCAGAATGCTGCCTTTTCTCTAAATGTTAGAAGCTGACAAAAGATTGTTTTTTTTCCAACTTTTTCTTGCTTTTGGACCAAGAAGAGCTGCTTGAAGTAATCCTTTATTTTCAAAAAATAATAAACCAACATTATGCTGCTTTTCTTTTTTGTTTTCTTGCTTTTATAGCCCCACCAAGATCTATGAGTGTATTTCCAGTAGATGCAGCAAAGGTTTACAATCATTACTGTATTTGCAGTCCCTACAGGAAAAGGAAAACATCATTTTCTGTCTTAAGAAAAAGAAGAAGATCTAGAATGTACTAATGCATGATTAGAATTATAAGGGTTTTATCAAAATAGCAAAAATTAGCATATGAATCCTTGCAATTCTCATAAAATGTGCTTTATAGTAACAAATCCACTGGTTTGACAGTTGAGACAATAACAATCTTATTCACCACCCAAATATCTCTGCAATGGAACTGCAAGTAATGATTCAGACTGCTGGGGGATTTTACTTTATCGTTCCATTTCAGGTCATCAAATGTAAGGCAGCAATCGCCTGGGAGCCCAACAAGCCTCTGGTGATTGAAGAGGTTGAGGTGGATCCTCCTCAGGAGAAGGAGGTCCGAATCAAGGTGAGAAGAAATGACCAGAAAACTGTAACTTTGAAAATATGTGTTAAATTGGAGTTGGGTATGGTTGATGTATGCAGCACTTACTACCTTCTAAAAAAAGAAGTAATAATCAAATTGCATCAGTATTGTTATTGGTAGATTGTTCATCATGAAGATTGGGCCCTGTCTTTGTCCTTCAGAGTGACAGAGCAGCAAAGTCAAAAGAGAAACTTTGAAAGACCTTCAGGAAATCTAAAGATTGGAAGAAAGTCTGGCTGCTTGGAACAAAAATGTAAAGAAATTAGAGTTGGTTAAACACAAGATGGATGTGAATTTCAAGATAATGCCTGCGAAGTTCAGGTTCAAAACCCTTTAAAACCATCAAGGTTGACTGCTCAAATTAAGGGAAAGTGTAAATATCTGTATTTGTAAAAGAGCATTTTTTTGTGTTTGTTGTTTTCTGTGCAGGTGGTGGCATCAGGTCTGTGCCAGTCAGACCTGTACTTCCTGTTGAAAGATATGAACAAACACCTCTTCCCGTTGATTCTTGGCCACGAAGCAGCTGGTATAGTGGAAAGTGTTGGCAAAGAGGTCACCGAGTTTCAGCCAGGTCAGTCAAACCAGAAAAACCCAACAGTTTCATCTGTCTAAACTCTGAATTTGTCACTTGTGTAGTGGTTTTTAAGCTTGTAAAGAAATATTTGTTATTTTGTGGCTTTTTTTTAGGAGACAAGGTTATTCCCCTCTTCATTTCGCAGTGTCGAGAATGTCGGTTCTGTAAGAATCCTAAGACCAACCTATGTGAAAAAGGGTAAATCAATAATTGTTTTATTCCATTTTTTTAAATTTCAATCAACCAAAATCCATCTGTTAGTTTCTACACCTGTTTGATGGTATATTGAAACTATAATCACCTTTTCAGCTCCCATTCAGAGTGAGTAAAATACTTCTTCTTTCAGCTCTGTTGGTGAACATGACAACATTGCAAACTCCAGGATTACCTGTAAGGGGAAGAAGGTGCGGCAGTTTATGGGCACCAGCACTTTCTCCGAGTACACTGTAGTGAACCAGATTGCTGTAGCAAAGATCGACCCTGCTGCTCCTCTGGAGAAAGTTTGTCTCATTGGTTGTGGGATCTCCACAGGGTTTGGAGCAGCAGTTAATGTTGCCAAGGTGGGAAACATGTAACCCTCACTGCTGCAAAATAAAACAAACTGCTGCTGTTTTACCTCAGCTCCAAGCTGACTGGACCTTCTTTGTGTTTAGGTTGAACCCGGCTCCACCTGTGCCGTGTTCGGTCTGGGAGCTATAGGTTTGGCTGCAGTCATGGGCTGCAAAGCTGCAGGAGCCAAAAGGATCATTGCTGTTGACATCAATCCAGATAAAGCTGAAAAGGCCAAAGTGTTAGGTGCGACTGATTTTGTGAACTCCAAGGATCACGACAAACCCATCAGCCAGGTGCTAACTGAGATGACCACCGGGGGAGTGGACTACTCCCTGGAATGTGTTGGGAATGTGGAAGTTATGGTAAGTTTTCATGTTTAAGATTCATGCCTTAAAACTGAACAAACACCTTTGACTTTGGGCTTCTTTTTTTTTCTTTTTTAGCGCAGTGCCTTGGAGTGTTGTGCACCAGGCTGGGGCGTCAGCGTGATTGTTGGCTACACCAACTTGCACGACATTACGGCTCGACCCATTCAGCTTATGACTGGACGAACATGGAAGGGCACCCTATTTGGAGGTGAAATGAGGGCCTACTAAACTCAGAAATATTAGCATCAATTCAATTTGGTATGGTTTCTATTACATTTTAGATACTTCCAGACCACAGGGATCCTATAACTATTTGATAAATTTGTTGGTTTGGGTTTTTTATTCTTTCAAACTGATAGCACTGTGAATGGTGAAGGTCCTTACAGCTACATTTATTTGATCCTTTAGTACTTCTGGCTCAAAGCAGGTTTTTTCTTGTCTAAATAGGGAATCTCAAGCAATTTAGAGGATGTAAATGGTCCATACATAAACATGCATTGACTTACCAAGCAAACTAAATACCCTGTCAGCATTTGAACTATTTAAAGCAGAAGCTACTGAACGTCTGGTGTCGTCTGCTCTGACAGACTCTTCTTTGTGTAGACATAGTAGGCGGATCTGTTGTGTGAGTCTTGGCTCCTGTAATTCCTCCTTCTGAATGCTTGTAGCACTCTTTCGAACATTAATTCAAAATTATACCAAAGACCACAGCTCCAACTCTGGAGACCTCCTGTGTTGTGAAGTGATGAGGCTGCAAACTGTTGGACAAATGTTGCACAAACAGCATGTCCTACTGCAGCAAAAGCAAACATGTATAACTATAACCATATTACTATTCTGTAGTTGAACTAATAATCTTTATAACCCTCAAAGATTGCTTAGAGCTCTTTGATCCTAAGCTCATAATGTCCTTCAGAAGATGGAGTCATCTCTACTTGAACAAGTTTTTGTTTAGCAGAAGATTTTTGTTCTTTAGACTGTACCAGCTAAATTGTTTTAGTTTTAGATTCATACAGTGGTTACCTCATTTTAGGATGGTAACGCATCATCAGATTGTGTTAAAAAAGAGTTAACTGAGTAGTTGGAATCAGATGGTCAAAACTACCAAGAACTCACGTTGATAACTGCTTCAGCAGAGTCACAAAATCATCTAAGAAATCCTAATAATCTGCAATAATTCAGCCACTTCTTAATGCTTTTATGAGCTGTATTTGATGCTTTTACTGTTTTTGTGGCTTCAGGGTTTAAGGGTAAGGATGGTGTTCCTAAAATGGTTAAAAACTACCTGGACAAGAAGGTGAAGCTGGACGAGTTCATCACTCACAACATGGCTTTGGACCAAGTCAATGATGCGATTGAGCTGTTGAAGCAAGGCAAATGGTATCTTTTCTAAACCTGCTACACTGTTCATAATTTCCTGTAAAAAAAAAATCAGCTTTACAAATCATTTCGTTGTTTTTCTCCTCCACAGCATCCGGACAGTCCTGAGTGTTTCTCCACAATGAGCCAAAATGATCAAATCTTTTCAGACAAATCAGAAGATTTTTCAAATCATGCTCAATATTCACTGAATTTTGATTTTCTAAAAATATTTAGAAAGACATGTAGAAATGTTGATTGTCGTAATTGTACAAAAAAAAATCACATGCAAAAATTTAAAATATACTTGAAACAAAAATAAATGATCTCAATAAAGAAATGTGTGTTTTGCTGTTTTGTACATAAATTCTTTAAGACTGGACTTTAAAAAGAGTGAATTCTGCAATTAATTGTGTGTTTTAATATTTTAAAGCAGATAACTTTGGTTACATCTGTGTTTTTTTATTTATAATTTTATGACACATCTGTAGACGTATGTTTGTTCCTGCAGCTCAACCACTTTTTAAAACTTCGCTGAGACAATACTGCAACTGTCATTCAGTTTCTTATTCTGACTGTTTATACCCCTGCCATATAAAAGGTGTCTGAAAATCTAAAAGTGATATTAAAAGTGACAACATCAAACAAGAGATTTCTATATTTATGCTCTACCTTCTCACTGGTAAGAAAAAAATAATAGTTTGAAAGGGACTGTCTTTTATAAATGGAAATATATTTTTAAATAAGGCATTTTTTTATTTGAGGATACAGTAATCAGCACCTTTATTGGCAGGTGGAATAAGGAGGGTAGGTATTATTATTATTATTATTATTCTCACCTGCTGTCTTTTGGCAGCTGTTGGATTTTAATGAAGTTCTTAAAATGTAATTAATTGTTGCTACAACTGATTAACTTGTTGGGTCGGTTCAGTTCAACATGGCCACCACAGATAGGCAACCTGAACACTCACTTAGCTGAACATATATAGAGCTCAGATTTGGTGTGGTAGTAGCTGAGAGTCATCCTCAGTACTACTTATCCCATGACAGTTTTGTCTATAACTTTGCCATTAAGTGTTGGAGTTCAATGAAACATTTAAAAAATAACCTTTTGATCTACATCTACAACTGATAAATGTTTGAAGTCAACCCAGTTAAGCATGACTGCAACAACCAACTGAATGATTATAACTCAATTAATTGTGACGTTCAGTGAGCTCAAATTGAACGTGGTGGTACATGAGACCACCCTTAATGGTTATTCTCCATTTTCCATTTCTAAACAGGAGATGATTTCAGTTTAAAACTCCAGCATGAAAGGTGGCAGGTTATATATATTCCTTTAAGGAATGTTAGGCCTTTAATTGTGTTTTGCTGCCAGACAGGGCTTGTTTCATTTTACTATTAAAGTTGTAATTACCCACTCAGCTCCTCTGCCTTGGAGTCTGTATTTTGGGTCCTCGCCTCTTCGCGCTCAACAGCCTCATTTTGGAAATGAAAATTGCTACCATTTCCAAATAGCTCTGCAGATTTAAGGCTTATTGCAATAGAAATAGCTGCATTATCAGGATTTTTTTTTTTGCTTTTGCTACTAACAAAATACTCCACTATTATGAATCTCTGAGACACAGAAACAGATTTGAAATGTTTTAACTGTGCATGAGGCAACAATGAGACTCTTTAAGTGGTGGTTTCATAATCAAAATCATGTATTCTTTAAAAAAAGAGCTACAAGTGAGAACCACCTCAGGATAAAGTCCATGCCCGTTTCAGGGTTTGTTCATGAAAGTGGACTTTGTTTCCTCTTTGCTTGATTACTGCTGAAGGCTTCACTTCCAGACTCCTCTCTAGGTTGGGAGCAAGTATTTAACAGTAAAAATGGCAACAGCTGGAAAGGTAAGAACAATTACACATCTGTGCACTTGTTTTGCGTCTGTATTTGTGTGGCGCTGTACACTGATTAGCGGTAAGTGGAACTGTTCGTTTTCCTGCAGTGAAATAGTCACACAACAGCTTCAGGTTGAAAGCTGTTTTTCTGTCACTGACTCGCTGTGCCTACCTTTCACTTTTCCCCTCGATACTTTATATTTTCATCTGACACACAGTCTAAATGTACCCTGCATGTTATCCCTAAACTGTTGCTTGTTATAATAGGTAAGGAAAGTCTAATATAATTGTGTAAGTCCATGCTAAACTGATTGGTTTAAAAATCTGAAACAAATGACGTTTTTAGTGGTTTTGTTGCAGCAATAAAATTCATGTTCCCAAAAGGTGAACTTCACACTATTGCTTCATAAGGTTTTCCCTTTACACAGGCCTGTTGGAAGCAATAAAACTTCTTGTATTTAAATACCCTAGGCCTGCATATTTTATCAATGTTATTATTATTATTATGATTATTATTATTATTATTATGGATCAGTTTTACCAATTACAAAACTTCTCATCATTGATGTAGTCTAGCATTTCCCAACACTTGTCTTCAAAGCACATATATATATATATATATATATATATATATATATATATATATATATATATTTTACACACACACATGCACTTCCTCCGAATGTTATCGAGTTCTTCAGAAGCCTGTTAATTACCCATTAAATGAAATGAGCTGTGTTACAGCAGGGCAACATTTCAAACTGTGCTGTGTCTCAATGACCAGGGTTGGGAAACACTGGTCTAGTCTGTCCTTTTTTTGTGCTTTCAATACTATTTTTTATTAAGGTTAATAAAACTTCTGATGTCATCGGTTTCTTTCATCACCTTTCTTTACACTGTCAATATCCTTTCAGTGTTTTTCATTAGAATGTGTGAATGGAGCAAAAAACAATAGTAAGAGTATTGCAGACTGGGACCATGGTTTATAACTGGATGGCAGGATGTAGGAAGAGATGGATCAACAACTGGAGGCTTTGTCCACAGTAATGGAGGCTCTGGTCTTCTGTGGGGAAGAAAGAGCTTAGTCAAAAGGCAAAGCTCTAAATTTAATATGCTCCAACCCTCACCTATGGTCATGAAATACTTAGATCATGACCGAAAGAACGAGATCTGTGAATAAAAGCAGCTGAAATGAGCTTCCTCTGTCGAGTGGCTGTGGGTTAGCCTTGGAGCTAACATGAGGAGTGCCATCAATGGAGGGTAGCTCTGAATGGAGCGGCTGTTCTTCGGCGTTGAAATGAGTCACACTGATCAGAAAGCCTCATTAAAACGGTTATTAGAAAGAAAATTCATTTGTGAGGTGATTTTATTTCATTTTTAGAGGTTAATTAAAGCACTTAAAGAATGAGTCATTGCACAGTTTTGATATACCATTGACTAAGAACAGTGACAATTGCAATGTCATAAGAATTTTTTTTTTTTTGTGGCGGGGTTCACTTCTCTTTAGGTCATTCAATGTAAGGCAGCAGTGGCCTGGGAGCCCAACAAGCCTCTGGTGATTGAAGAGATTGAAGTGGCCCCACCTCAGGCTGACGAGGTCCGAATTAAGGTGAGAAAAGTCGAAATCCACAATCTACTGCTGGGCATGCATTTTACTCACAGTATCTTTTTTTTGGGGGGGGGCGAAAAGATAAAAAACAACAAAAAAACTTGTTTATTGCATCCTAAAACAAAAATATCCCTGAAACAAATAAAGAATATTTGAAATGTGAGAGTGATCAACAGTGGTTTAATTCCCTGGTTGCCGTCTTTCTCACAGATTGTAGCGACAGCGGTGTGCCACACTGACCTTTACCACCTTTTTGAAGGTATGCCTAAGGACGGCTTTCCAGCAGTCCTCGGCCACGAGGCTGCTGGCATCGTGGAGAGTGTCGGACCTGAAGTCACTGAATTTCAGCCAGGTTTGTTCCAAACTCTTCCGCAAAGAAAACGCACCAAACGTTCAAACGATAATCATGACTTAAATTTCCTAAATAAGGGTGATATGTTTGCTACATCACTGGAATTTAGTTGAACACAATTAGTTAAATTATTGTTTTTTACAACAACATGCCTGTTCATCAGTAGTAGTTTAGTAGTGGTCCACAGTCTGACTGATTTATATCTGCATTATTTGGACCATAGTAAAGTTGTTTAAAAGGTCTCTTTTTTTGTTATTTTGTTTTTAAGGAGACAAGGTGATTCCTCTTTTCCTCGCCCAGTGTAAAGAATGTCGCTTCTGTAAGAGTCCAAAGACCAACCAGTGTGAATTAGCATGGTGAGCCATCATTTGTCATACCCTTCATTTTTCTTCAATCTGAACTTTTTTATTAGTTTTATTTCTCATTTTAAATAAACTAATAGGTTTCCTGATAGAACAAGTCAAATTGTCAGTATTTACATTTGACCAGGACGAGGATTCGACAGGGAGCGATGGTAGGAAAGGAATCCAGGTTCACCTGTAAGGGGAAGAAGGTGCTGCAGTTTGCTGGAACCAGTACCTTCTCCGAGTACATCGTGATTCATCAGATTGCTGTGGCCAAGATCGACCCTGCTGCTCCTCTGGACAAAGTCTGTCTCATCGGCTGTGGGATCTGCACCGGCTACGGGGCAGCAGTGAATACTGCAAAGGTTTGTATTAAAGACTAATGGGGAAATAATACAAAGTGTGTGTTTTTATTAGGTTATTTTAGTGCAGGTGAAAATTTCTCCAATCTATCAATACATATTGTAGTCTTACAGCTGATGGTGTATTTCAACCTAACAACCAAACCTATAGTTGGGAGAAATTATCCACAAAATTGTTGGACAAGAATGTGACAGGACATGCATGAGGACAGGGATACAACAAACCTCATGCAGCATTTTACAAGTCTCATACCATAAAAGTCTTTTTTTAGTCTGAAAAGAAACACTTGGAGTCACAAAAGGCTCTACGGATCTTTATGAATTCAAAATGAGGAATTGGGGACAAAAAAACACAGATAACCTACAAGCTTGTCACTTTGATTTTTGTAACTTATTATTCTCTGCATGAGTAGCGCCTAAAACAGGAAGACCAGTAGTCCAGAGTCTGCTGGCAGGCTTGTTCCTACAGGGATTTGCACAATGGAACAAAACCCAAAAAGCTGCAATTGTTGCAAATGGTTTATATTTATCAAAAATAAAGTAGACACAAAAAAACTGTCTGGTTAAGATTATATATAAATAAGGTTCTTCCTGTACAACATTCAATGCTATATCTGCTGTGCAGCAGTATTATGGGTAGCTCTGCCTACTGTTTAGGAAAACTGCAGTGAGGTTAGCATGTCTGAAGCAAAAAACAAAACTGTATTTTTGTTATGTTGTCAAATTGTCTGGAGTAATTCTGAGACTCTTCTGCTTTAGGTTGAACCCGGCTCCACCTGTGCCGTGTTCGGTCTGGGAGCTGTAGGCTTGGCTGCAGTCATGGGCTGCAAAGCTGCAGGAGCCAAAAGGATCATTGCTGTTGACCTCAATCCAGATAAAGCTGAAAAGGCCAAAGTGCTCGGTGCGACCGACTTCGTGAACCCCAAAGATCACAACAAACCCATCCATGAGGTGCTGGCTGGGATGACCAATGGTGGAGTGGACTACTCTGTGGAATGTGTTGGGAATGTGGAAGTTATGGTGAGGAGATTGAACGGCTTTTTGCACACATTTAAGAACTGAACCAAGTCCACTGACGTTGTTTCTCCACACAGCGCAGTGCCTTGGAGTCTTGTTTGCCAGCTTGGGGCGTCAGTGTGATTGTTGGATGGACAGAGATGTTTGACATTAAAATCCGACCACCTCACCTCATCTCTGGACGCACATGGAAGGGCTCCATGTTTGGAGGTGACACAAACATGGCAATAACCCTTTACTTTACTGAAGTTTCTGCAGTTCAGTTGTCTTACTTTATACTCTTTTGTTTGGATTTTGTCTCTCAGGATTTAAGGGTAAAGATGGTGTTTCTGAGATGGTTAAAGCCTACCTGGATAAGAAGCTGCAGCTGGAGGAGTTCATCACTCACAACATGACGTTGGACCAGATCAATGATGCGATTGAGCTGATGAAGCAAGGCAAATGGTATCATATTCTTGTCCTATTCATAAATCAATGGGTGCATTTTAAATAGATGGAACTCTGCTAATTTCCTTCTTTCTTTTGTTCTGCAGCGTCCGGGTTGTCATGAGTGTCTCACCGGAGTAAGGCCAGAAAACACCACAGTGGTTTCAAGATTTACCACTGCATTATGCAAAGAATAATGTCAAAGATCAAGAATCTGTAGTGTGTGTAAACTGATGTGTTTATCGAATAAAATTAGTCCTTTCAGCAGAATGTTTCATAGCATCTTTGTTTCCAGGTTTTATTGAGTTTTATGTCCACAGCATTGTCTGCACTTAATGTAATATTAAATTGTGTCTGCAGTGTCAGTCAGTCTGGTTTACACGGACCAGGCTGATTATATCTGTGTTTAACTTAGTGGGTGTTCAGTTTCTGTGCTTTTAGCTCTTTATTGCCAGAACTTCTCTCTTTGAGGATCAGTGGCAATTACTAAGTCACCCGCTCAGCTCCTGTCTTGGAGTTTGCAGTTTGGGCACTCAGTTCTCCCCACACGACAGCTTTATATTGGAGATGGAAATTGCTACGGTTTCTAAACAGTTCTGCAGATTTAGGACTTTTTTTTCGACAGAAATAGCTGCATTTTCAGGACTTTGCTTATGCTTCTGACAAAATGCAATCCTTTATCGCTGAGGCAGAGAAAAAACATTGTGCAGAAACAACAAGACTTTTTTTCACAGTTGGTTTTGTAATCAAAACCATGTGTTTTTCTAAAGTCAGATGTACTACACTGGCTTTTTTTCCCAGTTTACTTTGGCCCCTCATATGTTGTAGATTTGCAATTTAGAAGTTTTGGGAACTGCTAACAGCCCGAGGTGAAATTCCACGCCCATATCAGTAGTTGTGTAACAGAGGGGCATTTTTTGCTTTTCTTTTTCCTGTTTTGCTGCAGAAGGCTTCACTTCTTTACTCCTCTCTGCGATCAAGTATTTTAGAGTAAAAATGGCCACAGCTGGAAAGGTAAGAGCAATTACACATCTCTGCACTCATTTAGCCACAAACATTTGGCCCTGCCTGAAGTAAAAGATTGCATTTGTGCAGAATTTAACTAACACAAGTTTCAGAATTGAAAGAAATCAGTGTCTGTTGTCCTGGAGTGAAATGGTTGCACAACAGCTGTAGGTTGGAAGCTGTTTTTCTGTCACTGACTCACTGTTGCCCCACCACCTCCACTTTTTGCTTCAGTACTTCGTACTTTCATCTGGCACACAGTTTAAATGCATCCTGCATGTTTTCTGTAAACTGTTTGTAATATTAGGGAAGTCTTGTATAACTGTGCAAAGCCATGCTAAACTGTTTAGTTTAAACAATTTGAAACAAATTACCTCAGTGGTTCTACTGCAATAAATTATTGCAGCAATAAAACTTGTGTTTCCCAAAAGATGAACTCTACATTATTGTTTCATGAGGCTCTTCCTCTACACAGGCCTATTAAAGCAATAACTCTTCCAACTGGTATTAAAATATCTTAAGCCTAGATATTTTAATCACTGTTATTGTTATTAGGTATCAGTGTTTTTTTAAGCAATTAATAACGTCTCAGAATCAGAACCCACCACTCTGCACATTTCAGACATGTCCTGCTCCAACACCTGATTCAGATGATTAAATTAGCTCTTCAGCTTGTTCTCAAGCCCTGCAGAAGCCTGTTAACTATCAATTAACTTAAATCAGCTGTGTTAAAGGAGAAACATGTTAAAAACAAAGTGAAGTATGTTTTACAACTAGGGTTGGGTAATACTGGTTCTATCTATCTTTTTGTTTTCATAATTTTGTGGTATGACTAATAAAACTTGTTGTTGCTGGTTTCTTTTACCACTTGTTTTTTTTACATTATCAACATCCTTTCAGTATTTTTGTTGGAAGGTGTGGATGGAGGAAAAAAAATATCCAAAGGAATGAATGTCTGAGGGTGTGGTTGCCAACTGGAAAACAACCCCCAGTCGCTGGATTGGGTCTTTGCCTGACGAGGAATAATTTGAGTATCTGGAAGTATTGTTGACAAGTAATGGCAGGGTGTAGTGAGAGATGGATCAAGGCTTTGTCTACAGTAGGGGTTGCCAATCCTGGTCCTGGAGGGCCACTATCCTGCAGGTTTTTCTTGTTCCACTGCTCCAACACACCTAATTCAGTGGTTAAATGACCTCTTCTTGTTCTGCAGAAGCCTGGTAATCACCCACTGAATCAAATCAGGTGTGTTGGAGCAGAGAAACAAGTAAAACATGCAGGATAGTGGCCCTCCAGGACCAGGATTGGCAACCCCTAGACTCTACAGTAATGAGGGTATTGCTCTGGTCTATTGTAGTGAAGAAGGAGCTGAGCTGAAAGGCAAAGCTCTCAACTTACTGGTTCATCTCCACTCCAGTCCTCACTGATGGTCATGAGATTTATATCATGACAGAACAAACTCCTGGATACAAGTGGCTAAAATGAGCTTCATCTGTAGGGTAGCCAGACTCAGCCTTAGAAATGAAGGTTGGGGACCTCTACTTTAGAGGTTTTCAGGTATGTCCCACTTAGAGAAGACCCCAGGGCAAACCCAGAACTCACTGGAGGGATTCTGTATTTTCTCCAAGAAGATGAGAGAGACATTTTCCTCCTGGACCTGTTACCTCCACAACCTGACCACAGATCAGTGGAAGAAAATGGATTTTGAAAGTAATTCCCAATAATTCTGTTGATGGTACATTTGCATACAACACTTTTTTGTGCTTGTTGAAAATGCTTGACCAAAATATCAAACATAAAACAACTGAATAACATCAAACCACAAAAAAATGGCTATTGTGATTATAGAATAGTTTAACAAAGAAGCAACATTTCTGTGTTTGTCCTATTGTCTAAAAGAGTGAGTTTTTGATATGCCATTCTCCATAAACTAGCAGATATTGCCCTGTCTTGTGATTTTATTCAGTATTTTTTTTTTGGCGGGTGGGGGTCACTTCTCTGTAGGTCATCAAATGTAAGGCAGCAGTGGCCTGGGAGCCCAACAAGCCTCTGGTGATTGAAGAGGTTGAAGTGGCCCCACCGCAGGCCAACGAGATCCGCTTTAAGGTGAGAAAAGTACACTGGTGCACATGTAATGTTTTCACTGTATTTTTTTAAATAAATAATAAAATAAAACCAGTCTTCTTGCATCCTGATGGACAAATCTCCCTGAAATGGAGGGACAAAATTGTCTTAAGAGTGTTGCTTGGCTTCTCTCCCGAATCCTGACTGGTTTTATTCTCTCATCGCCATCTTTGTCACAGGTTGTAGCGACAGCGGTGTGCCACTCTGACCTGTACCACCTTTTTGAAAGTATGCCTAAGGACGGCTTTCCAGCAGTCCTCGGCCACGAGGCTGCTGGCATTGTGGAGAGTGTCGGACCTGGAGTCACTGAATTTCAGCCAGGTTTGTTCCAAACTGGACGGCAAAGAAAACGCACCAAACGTTCATATTGTAATTATTACCGCTTTTGTAGATAAAGGTGCTCAGTTTGCTACATCAGGGAAATTCAGTTACTTAATCAGTTAAATGTGTTTTTTTACAACAACTGCTGCTTTAGGTTTGCATGAAAACACGTTTGTTTAATTGCATGTATTAAATGGAAACACCATAAAATGTAGAAATTACCAATAAAATAAACCCACCATGCTTTTTTGTTTTTGTTTTTAAGGAGACAAGGTCATCCCGATTTTCCTTTCTCAGTGTAAAGAATGTCGCTTCTGTAAGAGTCCAAAGACCAACCAGTGTGACTTAGCATGGTGAGCCTTCATCTGCAAACTACAAGTTTCTTTTTATTTAAAAAAAAAGAACTAATTAAAGAAAATCTTGACCAGGAAGAGGATTAATCCAGAAGCGCTGGTAGGAGCGGAATCCAGGTTCACCTGTAAGGGGAAGAAGGTGCTGCAGTTTGCTGGAACCAGTACCTTCTCTGAGTACACCGTGATTAATCAGATTGCTGTGGCTAAGATCGACCCTGCTGCTCCTCTGGAGAAAGTCTGTCTCATCGGCTGTGGGATCTGCACCGGCTACGGGGCAGCAGTGAATACTGCAAAGGTTTGTACTAAAGACTAATGGGGAAATAAGACAAAATAAATCTCAAGAAGTCCTTATCTTCAACAAGACAAATGGTAGCTTCAGGAGTCTTGGAGTGACCAACATTTGAATCTGCACCTGAACCTGACAAATCATTTCTTGGAAGACTTGGAAAAAGTGACACTAAGACTTCTCATCCAACCTGGTTGAGTAGCAGAAAGCAAAGTGGTGCCAAGTCATTTTATTAAGTAAACAAAACACTTGAAACAGGCTTGTCTTTCCTTTTGTTATAGTGGAAAACTGCAGATTGATGAGCAGAAATTAACTGAATCTGTTTTAAGACTTCTGTTGGTACCATATAAATTTAAAATGACAGTCACCAGTAATGGGAGGCATAACATTTTCACATTTAATTTTTGTCTGGAGTAATTCTGAGACTCTTCTGCTTTAGGTTGAACCCGGCTCCACCTGTGCCGTGTTCGGTCTGGGAGCTGTAGGCTTGGCTGCAGTCATGGGCTGCAAAGCTGCAGGAGCCAAAAGGATCATTGCTGTTGACCTCAATCCAGATAAAGCTGAAAAGGCCAAAGTGCTCGGTGCGACCGACTTCGTGAACCCCAAAGATCACAACAAACCCATCCATGAGGTGCTGGCTGGGATGACCAATGGTGGAGTGGACTACTCTGTGGAATGTGTTGGGAATGTGGAAGTTATGGTGAGGAGATTGAACAGCTTTTTGCACACATTTAAGAACTGAACCAAGTCCACTGACTTTGTTGTTTCCCCACACAGCGCAGTGCCTTTGAGTCCTGTATGCCAGCTTGGGGCGTCAGTGTGATTGTTGGATGGACAGAGTTGAATGACGTCGCTATCCGACCCACTCACCTGATCTCTGGACGCACATGGAAGGGCTCCTTGTTTGGAGGTGACAAAAATATGACAATAATGTTTCACTTTATTAAGTTTCTACAGTTCAGTTGTCCTACTTTATATTCGAATTTTGTCTCCCAGGATTTAAGAGCAAAGATGGTGTTACGAAGATGGTTAAAGCCTACCTGGATAAGAAGCTGCAGCTGGACGAGTTCATCACTCACAACATGACGTTGGACCAAGTCAATGATGCGATTGAGCTGATGAAGCACAGCAAATGGTATCATTTTCTTGTCTTATTCATATATTAATGGGTGCATTTTAAGAACTCTGCTAATTTTTTTTCTTTCTTTCCCCCACAGCATCCGGGTTGTCATGAGTGATTCACCACAATAAGACCGAAAGACACTACATTTATTAAAAGATTCATCACTACATTGTGCATCGAATAATTTGGAGCATTTACTCTGTTGATAATGTGCAGATGGTGATTACAAGAATCTGTAGTGTGTGTATAAGCCAAAACTGATGTTTATGGAATAAAATTAATCATCTAAGCAGATGGTTTCATAGCATCTTTGTTTGTTTTCTGTTTTTATTGGATTTTATGTCCACAACTCCGTCTGCGGAGACACTTAATGCAATATTAAATTATGTCTAACGTGTCAGTCCGTTTGGTTTACACAGGCCAGACTAATTATAGCCGTGTTTGTTTAACTTGCTGGGTATTCAGTTTCTCTGCTCAGATGGATTTCTGTGCTTCATTCCCACAAGACCTTCTGCCTGTTTCTTATAAAACTTTGAGATAAAAAAAGAAAACATCACAAGGAATTTTGGACTGAAGGAAAGAATGTGAAACTGTATACCTGCGTATATTAAGACCGGCTTTCCCCCCAGAGTTTCCCCCCCCCGTCTTTGTTCAGATTGTTACAAATGGATTCAGTCTGTTTTGTTGGATTGCTTTAGACTCGTATCAGCTGCTCAGTATGTTCTCTCTCATTTCAGCTCTGATTCTGTAGCTGCACCCACAGCTGATGTAAATAATCTTAATTAAAGGGATGTAAATTTAATAAAAATCTAGAAATTCCTGGGCATGTTTTAATGCATTAATGACATAGCCTGAGCAAGCATTAGAGCACTTTTTTTCCTGTAAAAATGTGTTGCAGTATATTTCTGTAGCCTGTTCAGCCTGACAGTTTTAGGTTTCTGTTTTCCTGCTCATAGTTTCCCTGATCTACTCTGTCTTGCCTCATCACTCACCTGTTGGCAGTGTGTAATCATTTCAGCTGTTCCCATTTACTAATCACATCACACACTACTTATACACCTGGGTTTCTTTTGTCCTGGTTAGTCAGAGCTTCATGTGTAGCTCCTCTGCTCAGTCTTGTTTCTTTGGCACTCCTGGGTTTTGGTTTTGTTTAGTAAAGGGGCATTTTTGGTTTAATACCTGTTTGTTTGGCACCTACTGCCTGCACCCTTTGGGTCTCCAGTCAGCCACAAACACATATTTTTACAAACTGTCAAATTTTATTTAAATCTGAGCCACAATTTTTTTTTTTTAAAACATTAACTAATTTGCTGCAAGAAAATCCCAATCATACCCAATGAGTGAATGCAGTTTGTTCAAATTGTAGTTATCTGCCTCAAACAGATGAGTTAAAACAAAAGTTTTAAAAAAGCATGTCACAAGTGATTTGAACTTGTCAAACAAGATGGGGTGGAAAAAAAGATAAATGTTTTGGTCTTATTGATTTTAAATGTTTTTTTTAATTTGGGGATTGAGAATTAAGAAGGAAACATCGAAGACTGAAACTCGTTTAAATCTGAGAACAAAAATGATGCAGAAGATGTGGGGAAAAAATAAATAAAATGTCATTCAAAGCTGCATTCACTAATGGCGTTGAACTCCTGTACGATCCGGATCACCACCAAAACCTACAAACTTATTTCTTGGAAATAAGTTGGGCTTGAAGGAAAGAATGTGAAACTGTATACCTGCGTATATTAAGACCGGCTTTCCCCCCAGAGTTTCCCCCCCCCGTCTTTGTTCAGATTGTTACAAATTTCTTGGAAATAAGTTTGTCCTGAAATTTTTATCAAAATCAAGCAAACAAATAAACCCTTCCAGAAACAACAAATAAACCCTTCCAGAAACATAAGCTCCTTGGCAGAGGTAATAATGAGGTCTTCACCTCAGTTAACTTCTCGCTGTGTCTGAAACCGTGACTTTTTCTGCAGCGTTAAACAGCTGAACTCTGTTCTTCTTGTAACCCATACCAGAAATGACATTTTTAAAGTGCAGTAGTAAAAAAAAGGAGCAGATCGTTTGTTGTAGAGACATTCATTAGTTCCCCGCCTCAGAAATGGCGAACAGCTCGTCAGATTAAAGCCTTCATCGGTTCCTTCATCAGTTATGGAAGGAGACACTTGTTAACATCAGCTGTTGAAAGGAGAGGAGAGGAGAGATGCTTTGAAACCACCAGTGACTATTAAGAACACAACAAAAGGAGATTAAACCAGTGTAGATCTGGACTTTGCTCTGATATGAGAGCTGTTAAATGAGTAGATTTCATGAATCTGAGAAGAAATGTGTCAATCCGTATCATCCCTGGAAAATGCAAACATTTTCATGCAACTAAACACTTCACCTTTTACTGTCAAAAATAAATAAATAAATACACAAAAGCACTTTCTTATAAAATGGCAAGATGTCTTATTTTATTGACAATGTTGTCTTGACGTATAAAACTGCAAAGATTTCAGTTTACAAGCCTCCCTGAGGCAGGAATCCAGTGAAGTTCAGGTTCTTTTATGGAGGTATTCCACCAATAGGAGAGCTCCTTTAGGAAAACAGACCTCCATCATAGATGTTCAATAAAAAAAAAATACTTTAATGTTGTTTTTTTTCCATCGTGCTGTTATTTGACCAGCACTGTAAGCTGCTGTTCTTCTCTTTGCTCTGTTTTCAGATGTGTAGGAGAGGAGAGGAACCCAGCAGGTTTAGATTTGCAGATTCGAAAGAAAGACACAAATTAATGGGTGAGGGGTGAACAAACTAAAGTTCAGATTTGGATCACACAAAGATATTCTGAAATAAAGAATTAACAATCAACAAGACAGTGGACAAATCTGTAAAAACCACCTACAGGAAGTTTTGATTTTATGCTAAAAGTAACTAAACTAGCTTTAAAAGCAGAATTTGTCCCTACTTCTACAAGGAAAAATGCTAAATCTATTTCACAATAAACCATTAAAAAGCTAAGTTTCATCTTTTACAAACATGCTACTCTAAATGTTGAATAATTAATGTTTTTTTATGGAATACAGTTTGTGTTCTGCAGGAATTTGACTGCTATGTTGCTTTTACGCTGGTTTAAAAATGTCAAAGTTCAGTTTGTGCTTTTTGTCAGGATTGTTTTAAATTTATAGACCAACTTATACAAACTTTACGAGTGAGACTGTGTTCATGAGCAGTTGGTGGATTCAAACAGCTGTACACACATAAACACTGCCTGAGAAGTGTTTTGGATCAGTTCAGTGTTTAAAAAGCTGAAGAAAATGTTGAAAATGCAAGAGGAAAGTCCTTATTTTGCCCCATTTCAAATGTCACTCAAAGGTCTGATTTAGCTTTTCTCCTACATTCTGTTTCACAATCTTTGGAGAGAAAAAGGCTTTTGCAACATGTGTGCAACGGGAATCCAAGAGGTCAAAGTTCAAACATGTCCTAATAAGTCAAAGTTCTGCTGTCTGTGTCTTGATGAGAAACTAATTAAATGAAACTGATGCTTTTGTTAATTACTCAGAAGAAAACGAGCAGATTGTAGTAAAGTTTTCAGACTGAAGCTCTGGAATCTGTGTGAACGGCTGCAGAGCTGCATCAGATTATCCCAAACCCTCTCTGATGGGGGACGGGGCTGACAAATTGCTCCCAAGTTACTACAAAAAAAAAGCTGAGATGTGGAGGGAGGACAAAATATTTCTGGTGAATTCTTCCCCAGACATTGGGGTAAGAAAGAGAGCTCATAAATTCTTCTTGTTTCCATCTGAGGAGTCTAGTTTGGAAGATTTTCAAACATTCTTCTTGCAAAACGTTTCTAGTTCTGTCAGATTCTTTAGCTGATTTCCACGGCTGCTCTTTAAATGATTGTTCACTGATGGGGTTTTTCTTTAAAATGAGTAACTAGTTCAGTTGTTAAACATAATGATGATTGTGGGCAGGATTTTCAGGCTTTCAGTTAAATCTCTTGCCCTTTGTTCAATGGGTCACTCATTGCAACACAAACCAAACAACTGAACTGTCTCTGCAGAGGTGGGGGCTTCTCCACATTAAACTCTGCAGTTTTTTATCAGCTGGGTTTCAAAACCTCTGTCCAAACTCTATTTGAGCACCAGAAGGGTTTCCAAGAAAGTATTAGTCAAATTTAGACATCATATTGTAGCGTTCTGACGCCTTCTTTTAGGGTGAGGTTATAAGACGGTGGTGTCCAACCCTGGTCCTGGAGGAACACTGTCCTGCAGGTTTTAGATCTTTAAGTTCTCCAGAGGCCTGTTAATCACTCGCTCATTCAAATCAGGTGTGTCAAAGCTGAGAAACACCTAAAACCTGCAGGATAGTGTTCCTCCAGGACCAGGGTTGGACACCACTGTAATAAGAAGATGGTTCAGAGAAAGAATGAACCAAGAAAGTCCTAAACGTTACTTCAAATTAAATTTATTTCACACATTTTTTTTTTCTTTTTCAAGCAGCTCCATAAACAGTTGATCATTTTTCCTGAAATTACATTATAAATTCAAAATGTGGTTGGATACCTCCGCAGTTAACCCAGTTCAAGATGGACGCCTCAGCTAATCCATTTAATTGCTAAAGTGCAGTGAAGATCCTCAGTTTGAAACTGTAAAAATGTAGCCGTAAAAGAAGCTGAATGCTAATGGATTATGACTCAGTCTGCCCTTCAGGGAGATCAAAGATGGATTTGATCTCGGGCTGATCGTTGTGTTAAAGTCTGCGAACGCATCAGGTCTCCTCTGCTGAACGAACGTGGAGCTGGTGCCCTCTGTTGAGAACAAAACTCAGATCAGAAGAATGCTAGAAACAGTCCAGACGCAGCAGCTGAATCTTAGTGCTTTCTGTTCTTTGCTTTCCCGTCTCATTATCTCTTTGAGAATTTGAGTCATCATTCAGGTTTAGAGACAACTCGGCTCGGTTTTATGAATTTTTCATTTCTCTGTTCATGTGTTTTAGCCAAGCAGCTCACAGACGGGGAGCTCTTTGATCAGCATCCTTCCACACACCACCAGTATACAAAAAGAGAACATTGTGAGAACCAAAGACAAAAGAACCAACAGCAAATTATTCCCAAACATTCTTTGATCTGGTCTGATATCTTTCACCTCCTCTCCCTGTCGGCTTTGAAGCACATTTGTGGTTTGAATCTTTTTTTTTTTTTTTTGCGGGGGGAAACAATCCGACTGCTGTGAGAGTTAGATCATGTTGACTTAAATTGTTCCGTACTTGGCAGACTTCATGCAGCACTTTGAATTCAGCTGTGCTGCTTGGGCAGAAAGTGTCAGCAGCTCACCGCTGTGGAAACTTCGAGGACTGAAGACATTTTTCCTCCTTCTGTGTGGATCTGCCGTGATGAAGCCTGGTCCCAGTCGACTGGAGTGCAAAGGCACATAATTCTGAATTTCATCCCTTTGACATAGCCTACAAATAGGGTGATAATGTCACTCTAACCATGATTTAAACAATCACATCCTGGCTCAGTAATCTCTCAGTCAAAGGGCACAAAAATGAATCAGGAGAGTAAAATCATTGCTTCAAACCAGCTTCTATAACACAAAAATGACTATATTTCAGCCAATCTTCCAGATATTGAGCTAAAATTTGGTGTTGTATCAACTGAGAGTCATTACCAACACACACTTTGAGCTCCACACATCATTGCTGAATAGTTTTTGCAATAACTGTCCGTCTGTTAGGACAGATTACAGTAAAACTCCAGAAGTAATCATTGGACACACATCTGAAACTCATTAAGGTTTGAACTCAACCCAGTTCAAAATGGCTGCCACAGCTGATCAACCCCAGCCAACACAAAAACGGCTCAGAACTCGGTTAGTTTTATAGATATTGAGGGAAAACTTGGTGTGGGAGTAGCTGAGAGTCATCCTCCGAGCGCCAACACGTCTCACAGGATTTCACCAAAATGGCCGGCTTCCATCTCCTCTCAGCGTAAGAGGAGTTTAGTTTCAAACTCTGGCCGCGGGTGATGTGCAGTGCTTTCAGGAAAGCTCGGCCTGTCATTCTTTAAGGACTAGTTCAGACATTTTGAAGTGGGCTTCTGCTGAATGATGAGCTAAAGGCTAGTCAACAACAGAGGTGAACTGATGCCGTTTCATCCAAATATATTTTATCATTAATATTACATACCTTTATTCTGGCAGAAATATTATTAAACTCCTGCTGGAAATGCCCCCAACATTTCCTTTTTATAGGAGTAGTTTCAGCTATCATTTTACAATCTTCTTTTGTACAGTTTTCTTGCTTAAACCTAAAGACAAATATCTATTTTATGCATATGTAATAAACTATAAGACTTGATTATCACCGTCCTCCTTGGAGGATTTCGACTCAGTCGCTCACTAAATTCAGCCACTGTTGAAACTCCAATCACCGATCAATTCAAGGACAAACTCCGCCACACACGGCTACAGAACAGTCGTTTATTACTCCATCAGAAGAAGTACAAAGATAACAGAGAAACCAGGATCACATTAGTCCTCTGAAAATGCTGAAATAATGAGAAGAATCCTTGAATCAGGGTGATTGCAGAGTAAGGTTTAGATAACCGACAAGCTTTAATTCCAAGATTTCTGTTTTGGCTCAGTTTGCTACACTGGAGCTGCAGGAAACGTGTGACACCAAAGGAGCGTTCCTGGAAGCAGGACCGCTGCTGCTGATGTGTGCCAACAAAAAGCATGTTCAGGAGAGCTCGTTGTAACCTCAGCAGGTCAAATCATCAGAAACATGCTGCGATCTGAGCACTGCTGCTTATTTAGCAGGAAGCAGCATCAAACTGTGGAAAACTGTTGGTTCAGTTCATCCTAAAAGTGGACAAAACTTCTTGTTCTTCCACAGGTTTTGTTTTGAGAACAAATGGTAATTTTTTGGAGCTCTTTAAGCTGCCGGTGAGCAAATATTTGGAGCTGCTGCCGTTTCCACAGATCTGAGAGCAGCTTTGATCTTCACACTTTTTCTTCTGACCAGAAAGCCAAACAGGATTTAAAGCTCTGCTTCTGTCCCTGCACAGATCGAATCTTACAAACCTTATTTTAGCTCTTTTTTTGTTTGTTTTTTCCTCCCTCCAACCTAAATGATGAGCTCCTTTAGTAGATCCTGTTTCTTGAAACACTCCCATGAGTTAATGTTGCTGATTCTTTCCTGCCGGGCTGCGGTGGAAGAGGCTGACAGGAGAGAAGGAAAGTGAGCCCCCTGAGCTCCACACATCACAGACGACAACGAGCCAAACTGGGCCTGATTAAGAAACAAAACCAAATCTCATAAATACTCTTGTATTTCTTCCAGAGGATAAAGATTTTACTAATAAAGCAATCAACATCTTATATAAGACACATTCAAGTACTTCCATTTAGTTTGAGGAACCAGTATGATACTCGAGGAACCATTAGAGCTGCGTTCCCGGTGAGTTCCCAGAGCGCTTCTGTCTGATTTCAAATATGCGTGAGTGTGTTTGTTTTGTTGTTTTTGTCTGGAGAAGTCCAGTCCAGCCTACATCTGGCTCAGGAAGTGAGCGCGCCCGCTCTCCTCCAGGCGGCGGGTGAGAATCTCGCAGCCGGTCTCCGTCACCAGCAGGGTGTGTTCGAACTGAGCCGACCGCTTCCCGTCTCTGGTCACCGCCGTCCAGCCGTCGGGCCACGTCTCGTCCTGCCAGCCACCTGAGACCCACACACACACACACACAGCATCAATTAAACACGGCTGAGGCAACAGATCCTCTGAGCAGTGACTCGCTGGATCCCTCTGAGGTGCTGAGGGCTTCTTTCAGACTAATGACTGGGTCCAAAACTCACAGCTTACAGGAGCAAATTAAAGGGAAACCATTTCAAATCCTGACGCTAAGGCAGGAATCACCAACAAAGGTTGTTCTGGGAACAGATTTTTTCCTAAGCAGACTCTATTTTCTTGTCATTGATGCAAGAAATACACAAATTAGTGTTGATATTATCAATAAAATAATACTTGTGGAGCCTCACAGTGTCGAAGCTTTATGTTAGGAGGTTAGTGTCTAAGGAAAAATGTATTTTTCTGATTAATCAAACATGTATTTCAGCTGTTTTTGTTTAATGAACACTTGGAAGCAACATCTCTTTGTACTATAAGCCCTGCCAGTTTGATTCATTTCTGTTCAGGCAGACATATTTTGTGTCAAACAGCTTCCACTCACCTTCGCATATCATGGGCTCGATGGTGAACACGTGACCGGGCTTCATGACTCCAACCGCTTTGTTTTCTGTCAAACGAAAGGTTCGCAGGCGTCACGGAGGCGGGAGGAAACTTTAACAAACCCTGATGGCAGCGGCGGCTACTCACTGGCGTAATGCGGCACGTTGGGAGCGGTGTGGAAGAGTCTGTGGATGCCGTGACCGCAGTAACTCCGTACCACAGAGAAGCCGCTGGCCTGAGCGTGTTTCTGGATGATGTTCCCCAACTCTCTGTAGCGAACGCCGGGCTTCACTGAGGAGCGAACAAACGGAGTTATTCATGTCCTCAAACACGGACACTGCTCCCTGTAAGAAGAATGCAACACTGACTAAAGTGTGAAATCTGTATTTCGTGTTGAGATCTCTGAAAGTTCAACCTGCTGATTCTTCTTTTAATTATTTCCCACACTTCAAAATAAAAGGTCACTTCAGCTCATACTGATGAATAATTTAGTCTTTCAATCAAATTTTGTGACATTTGTAGGAGATGTAGGACCTTGTTAGTGAAGTTTAGTTAAAAATATTTAAACAAATTCAAACTGTTTATAACTAAACTTATCTGTTGCATTATTCAAGACAAAAAGCGATAATAGGCAGTAAATTTGAAGGCCTGTCCTCCTAAATGAATGTGATTATATATAGCTTTAAATCAGGAGGTTTATATGTTACAGACTTCAGCAATCATGTGTTTATTTGAAAATCACTGAACATGTTTAACATCCAGTCCTCTCGTTTCCAAAAGCTCACTTGTTCTTGAAGAAAGGAAAGAAACCAGCTATAAAACGTTTATTTTTTAATACTTTGTGGAAAATCCCTTGAATGCTACAGATGAGTTGCTTCATAAACCCATAATTGAAAGAATAAAGGTTACATAAACCGTAGGTCAGAGCACACCATCTGATTGGGCGAAATGTTTTCATACTTGATGGTTAAAATAAGAGAAAGTATGAAAGAAACAAACAGGAAAACAGCCGTGGGAATGCTGACTCAGCACGGAGCTGCTCGCTGATGACCTGATGAGTCATTTATCACACCTTTGGTTGTTCATGTCTTTATCAAACAATGCTGCTAACGTCTGACAATTGAATATGTTTTGGGAAACGGCGTAAGCGGCAGTTTGGAGGTGCAACACTGATTATTGTTCAGAGACAGAAACCTTCAGCTCTACAGTCAGAAGTGAAAGAAAAGCACCCACCAGAGTCGATGGCTTGCATAAGGCATTCATATGTCGTCTGAACCAGCTTCTTCGCTCCTTCTTCCACCTCTCCGACAAAGAAGGTTTCGTTGAGGTCACCATGGAAACCGTTGTGGTAGACGGTGATGTCCACTGCGTAAACGAGGGAAGATGAATATGTCAGACGAGCCGAGTTAGATGGCAACAGACCATTAGATTTAACAAAAAGGAGAAAAAAAAAAAAAAAACTGTCTCCGGTGTTTAACAACAGCAGGTGGCAGGGCACACATTAAAAAACCCAAAAAATGCAAGCTGGGACTTTTACCACTTAAAGATAAATAAAGAGGGGAGGGAATTTGAGTGGCAGAGCCCCACTGGAAAAGGTTAATGAAACTATTTGTCTTGTCAGAGCGCGCAGCGAGAGATGAGGTGCTGGAAAGTGCTCCATCAGACGCTCTGAGGGGAGCGGCGGATGGAAGACGTCGCCTTCGCAGAAACATTCATAAAGGGGCTAAAATTGGCCAAACTCCTGCTGACACCAATTCAGGAGGCTGCTACAACCATTCATCACCAGAGACAAATTGTTTACTCCTGCTCCCATTAAAACATTTCCTTATTTAGGAACTTTGCTGAAGTCTTTTTAGACGCTGAGACAGGATGTTTAAAAGGAGGCGTTAGGCTGTTTTTGTGCACACCGTTGAGGATGTCTCCTTCCTGCAGCGGTCTCCGGTCTGGGATGCCGTGGCAGATGACTTCATTGACAGACGTGCAGCAGGATTTGGGGAAGTTGTAATAGTTGAGAGGGGAGGGGTAGCAGTTTCTTGCTATGCAGGCCTGAACAGAAAGAATCAGTCGGTTATGGAGGCAGATAATAAAGATGTCAGATCCCTCTGTCCTCCTGCAGCTGCCTGATGGACGCGGACACTGAGGACTCGGCTCGGGTTCAACTTCTGTGTGCCGCCCTGCAGTCAGACGTGACTGACTGTCTGTATTACAGGCAGAAGATTAGAAAGGATGCAGCTGAAGTTAAAGTAGTGTTTGTTTACATTGGCAAAGAGAACTTTCACGATTCATGAAGAAAGTCTGTTTTCCACAAATATTAAACCGTACAGACAGAAGGAAGTATCAGCCTTTCCAGTAGCTGCTCTGGAAGATTAAACATGTTGATTTGAACACGTATTCCTCCCATAGGAGCCATCTGAGTTTAACCAGTTAACAGGCAGAGAAAACACAGCTGACTCTAATAGAAGCGTTAATAAATGTAATTAAAGTGTATCCTGATGGGGCTGCGCCAGATTAAACAATATGAACTGAATGTTGGTGTTTACCTCAGATTAGAAATGTAAAAAAAATAAAAACAGAACACATAATTAAACCCATTTGGAAACTATAATTATTGTGTGAAATGGGCCTTTTATAAAGTCGCATAAATATTTTAAAGCGCCTTTTAAGAATACAAATAATTCTGCTTTTATGGTTCTTTTACAAAGAAAATGCAATAATTTCTGCTCTGTTTTTAAGTCAACTGTTCTTTTATTCCGTAAACAATGTTAGTTTTACTCCACTCTCTCCTACTTCCACAGGTTTATTGTTACTGTAAGTAAAACCACCTGTGTAGTGTTTATTAAAACCCACTTTGTTCTCCTCAAACAGCATTAATTCATCAGGAGAATTTCTTTTATTTCCAGATTTGTTTTTACTGACTTGTATAAAAAAGACACAGCGGTCATTTTCACTGAGAGGTTTGATTTTTGGTCCCACAACTTCCAGGAAATGAATCCAAATCACACTTGCATTCATGCATCCTACAGTGACTTTGTGTGTGTGTGTGTGTGCATGAGTACCAGATGCACAGCATGGTCGATTTCTTCCGTTGTGACACCTGCTTTCACCATCATGGCGGCGATGTCCAGGACTTCCCGCGCCAGCTGCAAAACAAACACGTGTCAGAAGCACGCTGCGGCGTGAAAGTCACGACGCCACGGAAGCGGAGCGAGGCCCGTTTCCACCACCTTGCACACGACTCTCATGCCTTCGATGTCCTCGGGAGAGAGGATCTTGATCTGCGACGTCCCCTTCAAGAACTGCTCGGACTCAGACATCCCTGCGGGGAGGAGACAAGGACGGACAACTGGCATCAATCACACGTCAATACGCGCCGACGCTGATGAGCTCTTTCAGCTAAGACCTTGAAAAAGCAGCTGCCGCCAGTCCATCTATTTTCAGATACACTGTCACACAGCTGGGTTTAAACTCGTCACACTGATTGTGTTTTCCATCACAAATGACGGCTGAATAAATCCCGTTAGTCAGACGGCACAAAGCATTATTGTTAGTCAGCTAGGCTCCAGTTTGTACAGTTTTAACTGCTCTAAAATCATACTGTTTCTGATTATGGTGCAGGATTTACCTTCCATGGTGTTTGATTCCTGGAAGCTTCAACAGGTCAGATAATAAACAATTTATTCAACACGTTTATCAGCATGGTCACGTCTCTACAGCAGAAGCCAAGTCTACTCCTAGAAAGCTGTGTGAACTCGCCACAATGAAACTTTAAACATATTCTCTTGATTTTTTCCACACAGACACGTGTTTCTTGACACCTCACAGAGATCTGATGTTGGAGAATTGCATCAGAAATGTTGTTCATTTCCCCCAGTTTGGTTACGTCTTCGACGGGGGTGTGACGGTGCGCAGAAATCAAGATTATATAAATCAGGACCTTGATTTAAGAGGTCACAGTTCAGTACACCGAGAAAGTGGAACAAATGCCTTTTTAAACAGACAAGAACCCTCTCAGGAGCGGAGACAAAAAAAGGAGAGTGGCTTTAAAGCAGCAGTTTATGTACAGCAAGGTGAGATCTGGCAACTATTAATAAAAAATAGACTTTTCTGTCCTGTAAACAGCGTCCTACAGGCCATGTGTCGAAGTCTGAGGGTTTGTTTTGCTTAATTTGATGCTAAATAAAAAGCAATGCCAAACTAAGTAACGTCTCCCAAAGTGAAAATACAAAATGCATTTCATCTTAAACACTCACTGAGCGCCGCTGTGCTGCTCATACACACGTGGCGCTTATTAAACATCCCATGATGCATTTCACTGTGTTTATTAGTGTGAATTATGACACTTTGGGCTTTCCATACATCCAGCTCTTCCTCAGCAGGACGCTGCTCCACACTGCTGATGGGGTTTTCTTCCACTGCACCAGCCTCTTTAGGATGAGGATGATGATGATGATGATCATCTGTCACTAACGTGTTCTTCGTCTGATCGGGTGCTCCGGACCGTCACACCTCTAACCTTCAGTCCAAATCTCCAAAAATGATTTAAATGTGACTCTGCATTTTGGTCTCATTAGGCACCAAATTCAGATTCACTCACCCTAGGGAGCAAAGTTCATTTCTTCTGTTTTGATTTTTCTACAGAAAATAAAAAATAATGTAGGAAACGATCTTCAGTTCTAGACTTTTATCCTTGATGATTTGCAGATGTTGCTCATACTTTTGAACAGCCGTCACACCCCTGATGAGGAGTCAAAGCAAAGCCAAAATACTTATTTATTGTTAAGAAAGTGCATGTTCCGGAGGATTTGTATGAAAATCAACCATCTATTACAAACTCAGTCATTTCAGGATGTAGGTTTATCTACTTTCTCAACGAAACCTGAAAAAATGTCAAAGCAGAGCTCGCAGGTGACACAGTTGCTCCTAATAAAGCACTCATGCAGCGAATACTGCTTCTGTTCTGACAGCTTTCCAGCTTGAATCCTAAACATGAGAAGCAGAAAAGCAGCGTTGCGGTGCTGCGGTGCTATGAATAACTAGCTGCTCCTGTGGAGACGACACTACAGCTGCAGCACCTGAGCAGAGGAAGGCTTTAATGACACTCACACAGCCGAGCAGGAACGTCACCGTGACTTGGAGAACAAGAGGAGCACAGAGCAAATGAAAGAAAAAGAAAAACAGCCACTGAGCATTCAGGGTGAACAGAAGATCCTCCGCTCAGAAGTTAATACAAACCAACGATGGTCCAAAACTGGCTTCATCTTTAATTCACTCATTTATAGTTTATTAACTCCAACATCCAGCAAGATGATCGCCAGTTGGACACCAACAGTTGCTTAGCAACACGAACGTGAGACCTATTTTGTGTACAAGTCGAATAAAGCCCTTCCTTTTTTGACCCGGAGAGCCGACAAAACGAGCCCAACGATCCACTGAACTTCCTCCCTCATCAGCTCTCAGATCAGTTCAGTTTGCCTCAGAGCATTCTGGGTTGAAGTTAATGCTTTATTTTAAAAAAAACAAACAAAAAAAAACCGTTACAGATTTTATTTATTCTCAGCGGCGGCGCTACGTTAGGAAACCTGGAACCGCTGAGCTGGAATCACAGAAGAATGAAAGGAGACTGTAACCATGACTACCTGAGTATGGATCTATGCAGTCAGATGACAAGGATGCAGAGGTTGCTATGGCTGCACGCTGAAGGACTTGCCCAGGAAAAAAAAAAAAAAAAGCAGCTCAGACAGCTAACATTGTGTGATTGTTCAGATAAAGGAATGAGGACGGGTGGGAAAGCAAAGGGTGACGGCTGACCCGTCTGCAGGTTTATTGTTCATCACCAAAGGTGGGCAAGGATCAAGGCAAAAAAAATCTATTCTAGGTTCAAGTTTCAAATATCAGCTTTAAAAAAATGTGTTCAAATAACCAAAACAAGGCTCCTGTCTGTGTGAATCCACAAACATCTATTTAGTGACAGATTTTTTAAATAAGCTCATAGTTAATTACTTTAATGTGGCGTTTTACATGCTTGAATGATTAAAGCCACATCATCTTCCTCCGCCACAACATTCCTGGGTTCTTCGTCTAAAAGTAGCTGCTGACCTACTTTAAAAAAAACTGCTCGTGTTATTATTTAACACATAAACAATGTAAATATCTTTAAAAGGTGATGTAAACAAGCGAGGGACAAAAGCAGGCGTTTAAATTTGAGATCAAATTGTGGGCTTGACAACAGAGCTTCATAAACGGAAATAATTCAAGAAGAAATGCTTCATTCGACCTGATGTTTCATTTTGAGTCATGCCACCTGACTGACAGGACTGTGGATGGAAATAAGAAGCAGTTTGGAGGAAAACGCTGCGATGGAGCTCCATCGCTGAGTGACAGCTGGGAAACTGCATCAGATCAGTCATGTGACTACCACGTACCTAGCTACTAAACCCAAAACACTTGATCAGAAGAAAGGCTACTGTCATCATTTTTCTGTCAGTTTATTTTTGCTATTTCAGATGTTTGTATTCACCCTGATTCTCGTTGATATTCTAAAAAGCAATCAGTGCTGATTAATAACAGCTAAACTAAGGATTAACCTGATTTTCAGCTTTCTAACACAATCAGGCAAAAAGTTTAATTTAATTAATTTTGAATTCAGAGCCGTGTAGCTCTTCCTACGTGTATCGTATTTCAAAATTATGGTTTCAAAATGGCCGTTCAGGCCCTCCCCTTTTGATTGACATCTCTTTTGACCACCTGGTCTCTCCAGAACCAAGAATATCCACCAAGCGTCAAGACGTTAAACTCGCCCTCCGCGGAGTTTAAATCCTCCCTGAAAAGGTTTCACTGTCCTGTGACAAATGATTCATTTAGCAAATGCTACTGTGGATTTTTCCTTGACAGAAATAGGAGTTTTCAAACGATAAAATGTGCTTTTTAAACTGTATGAGCAGGAAGAGTTGTTTTACCTCTGGGATGATCGGCGTAGTCCGGTCTTTGGATGTCGCCTGGAACATGCCTCATGGGAGTCTGAAAGGAGCGACCGAGGAGACGCGTTACATCGCAACAAGTCGCACTTTTCTTTAACGCATTCACTCACAACAGCTGCAACAGACGCAGGCTGGTTAGTGACCTGTTTATGGCTTTAAACTTTTTGCTGAACACATTAAAACCTCACCAGCGGGTAGTGAGGGTGTAGTTTTCCAGTGTAACGATAACCCGGCCACGGGTCTGTGTTGACATCCTTCTCCACACAGTTCTTGGATTCATTCTGGTGTTTGTCTTCCTCTATTAGAAAAAAAAACACACAACATAACACACTCAGCCTCTCTTTGTGTAATAGTAATACTATGCAATTTATTCATGAAAGAACAAAACACAGAAAACAGGCGTCAGAGATACGTACTTGCTTTTTTGTGCAGCAGCTTGTGGGACGCCCAGCTCCCTTTGAAACAATCCTGCAGAGGGAAACGATTAGTCCTTTAAATACATTTAAATACATTTATATACATTAAAAAAAAGGCCTAACTGGGGCGGTAAAGTGAATTAATCTTCAGTTAAAATCGTAATGAGAGCGGTGGACATAAGGACCGGTCAGGACTACAAACACATGGTCAGCTTGGACAGACTGAACTGCAATCACAGCAAAAATGACTGAAATTAGACCCCGAAGCAAAGTTAGCAGTCAGCCTAACTATTCCTACAGCTTCAGACAGAAATGCCCCTTGTCACAGAACAATTTAATGTCTTGACAAAACTAAAAAAAAGCAAAGAAAACTTGAAATCCAAACTACTAAAATGTAACTTGATAGCAAGCAAAAGCATGTTAATCTGCACTCTGCATAAACTGCAGCTTTTATCAGGCATTTTAACACTAATGTGGTGTTTAATCACATATGAAATCGTTTGATAAGCTGTCTAACTTTAAGTGTACAGATTTCAGGGTGAGATTAGCTTTCTGGCTGTAAGAAGAAACCTGGAAGGAGCTCAAACATCGTGGCATCAAATGATCACTTTCCACCTCAGATTATCACCAACTAGTCTGTTGAATAACGACACACGTTTTCCATTATACACCCTTTAATTCACAGTTTTACCCAGCTCGGGTTGCACCACATATCCTTTAATTTATATGAGTTTTATAAACTACGACCTGACAGTAAGTAAGCTAGCTAGACGTTTTGGGTTTTTTTTTCTCGGCCTTAGTTTTGTTACAGAGATCTGTCACATTATCACTATTCTTATTTATCCCCACCACCACCATCTTCGGAAGCCTGGATATAATTACACAGCTAAAATATATTCGTCAACGCTTTCCAACAAGGCTATAAATGGTTAACAAGCTCCTTATTATCACATTTGTAGCATGACAGCTAGCAGCCTGTGACAGGCACAGAGAGGGCCCCGGCGTGTGGCTAACAGCTCACTTCTCTTTTAACCCGGGACAAACCGATAAAAAGCTACAGTACCTGTGAGCAGAAATAAGAGCCTTGAATACCGAGCTTGATACAAGTAGGACACTGAAGTTTGGCGTCCCTGCTGCAGCCCTCTGTCTCACACTCCCTCCTGGTCTCCGTGCTCGCCATGCCTCGGTCTGTAGGAGGAGTGGAGAACCGACGAGCAGCCAGGCGCTCTACCTGTACGGCAGGCCGATTTATCATATAATACACGAACAGGCTCCTCAGACATCCTGGACTCAGTCCTCATTTGCAAAATAAGCAATTCAGCTGTCCAAAATACCATTTGTTCTATTCACAATCATTTCACATACCTAAACCATTTTTACATAAGCGGATTATTCCCTTCTAATTTGACTGTAGAGGTCTTAAAAGTAGTTGTTATTATTAAAGACTTACAAATCAGGTTTAGGTGGCACAGTGGTGCAGTGGTTCAGAGTGAGAATGGTTGTTTGTCTCTATGTGTCCCTGTGATTGGACCTGTCCACCAGCTCCCCGAAGCAAGTAAAGAAAATATATATTAGGTTTAAATTTAGGTATCCAAGCTTAAACATTTTTATGCATCTTTGTACATGACGCCATATTGCCATCCAGCCTTTAACCATATTGATGGTTAATGGCAGACACCACGTGCGTTAGTTTACCTACATAAACAGCTGAAGTGACCGAAAATAGGTCAACAATGTCAACATCTGTACCAGAGCCACCTGGGATGGAGCAGTCCAACAATTTTGATACATTGGTTTGTATTTATGCTCAAATTTGTAAATGTATGCAAATAAAAAGAGAAATTAGGTTGAAACAGTAAACTTACTGGTCCAGAAGACGTTTTACAAAATCCGAGCTCAGTCTTTATTTTTGTGTGTTTTTAGCTTCAGATTCACGCTTGAATTTCCACCGAAAGCTCAATTCTATGCTTGTCCATATTTGTTTGCGCTTTGTTTACATCAAATGTGGACCCACATTTCAGATCTGCACATCTGGGGAAACTACTGAATTAAATTCTTTCAAACTCCACCATTTGAGATGGTTCAGGATAATTTCCTACTTTGCAAGAAGCGCCTTCAAAAGATGGGAATGCAGTTTGATTATATGCTACAGCGGCCTGCCGTACTCGCCGTCACGTTGCTCGGCTCGGTCCAATCAACGGAAACTTTCCTAACAGAGACTTGTAAGATGGCGACCGCCGAACCGGTGAGTGCTCTCCGAAAAGAACATTTCAAAACATATGGAGGTGTTTTGCCGTCCCGTTTTCGGGCCGAAACGCCTTTTAAAGTTTACGTGCGGCTTCCAGCACCTTTCCCCTGTTGGCAGCCGGCGGTTGTTCGGGCTGGGAGCGAGGTTTTCGAGCAGTTTCAAACGTCTTCTCCGTGCCACGACCCACAGGCGTAGAAAGAGGAATGCGAAGATCTCTAAACTTTCAACTAACCCGACGTGGTGCTCACTTTGGCAACATTTCGAGCCTTTCAAAATCACCAACTTCGGCTTCAAATGTTAGCTGGAGGAGCTCACTGTAAACACGGGTTTGTCAAGATGCTCGTAATGGTTGAAAACAGTAAAAAAAAAAAAAATGTCCGCGGTGTAAATATTCGTATTAAGTAGTTTTGTAGCCACAGTTTGGACCGTTAAAACTGGTCAGTACTGGTCCGGGGTGACCTCTGTCAGGGACACATTTCTACGTTTTCCACCCCAAAAAGAGTATTTGTTGTGTAAAACAAAAGGTAAAAATACGTTTTACATTTAAAACACACCTATACTCGGAGCCTGTATATAAACTATTGTCTGTTCGCTTTAATTGAGTTAAATTTACCAGCAAACATCTGGGGGCGTTTAAAGATACTCACTGTGAAATATGAAATCAAAAGTAAAAAATAAAGAACTACCCAGATCTATATCAATTGGTGCAGTTTGAAAGAGTTTCCTCATGTAGTTTTAGTGAAATGCGGGTACGCGCTCAATGTAAACAAAGCAGTTTTACCTACACACTTGTCTAATCTGAGCATAAAAACGTACAGATGCTTTTAAATGGTGGCTCCTCCACGAAGGTTGCCATTGTTGACCTGTTTTCAGTCACTTCAGCTGTTTCTGTAGGTTAAGACAAAACAACACGGCAGTTGGCAGCCATTTTGTAATACATATTTTAACTGGTCTTTATGGCGTCGTATTGGGTGCCTTTTAGATGGATCAATTAATGTTGACATTTTCCTGAGATTGATGCGTGTCGCCCTCTCTGCCTGTCTGCTGCTCAGGAAACCAACCCGAGTCCGACCCTTCGTGATGAAGACCAGGCTGTGGAGAGCGTACAGGAGAGTGTACAGGAGAGCGTGCCGGAAAGCGTACAGGAGAGTGGGCAGGAGAGCGGGCAGGAGATCGTGAGCCCAGAGGCCTACGTCAAACACCCCCTCCAGAACAGGTCAGGTTCTGCCAATCCAGACTGACGGGATTGTTGATTGGGACAGGAATAAAATCACTGGTTTAAATTAGTCTCACTGATGTCACAAGTTCAAAGGTCTCACAAGGGATCATGTGATCAGCATCAGCACTGAAGATCTTATTGTGTAAAAGTTTAAAACCAGATGTTTTAAAGTGCTCTTGAGCAACATTTCTCTGGGTCTTTTATTAGTTTCTTCAGACTTCGGCTGCTTTTTCCGCCCACTGTCAGGTCTTGTATCTGACTGACAGCATTTTGTGTCTTCTGTGCCTAAAAATGAGGAAAGTGAACAAGTGGGGAACGAAACGAGGAAGTGCTGAGCCTAAATAAAGCTGATGAAGTATCTGAATGTCTTTAAGGAAAGAAAAAATAAAACATGTGACACATTCTCAGATAATAGCTCTTTGTGAATCATCTTGTCAAATTTGGCCCATTGATGAGTTGTTTGTTACGAGATGACACAACAGAGGCTCATCCCTTGAGTTTAGGAGCCATATTATGTCTGAATGAGTCACAGGTCAGAGTGAAGTGGCTTCCCCAAACAAGAAAACCATTCATCTGGAAGTCTGAAACTGAAAAAGTCAGGCAGACTTTTAAAAGAAAGTCCAAAAAACTACTTTTAATTGATGCAGTAGTTTTTTTTCCAAATTTAAACTTTATCATTTCAAGAAACATACATGCAAGATAAATTATCTTAAAAAAAACAGGATTCTAGTTTTAAAAAATCCAGTAAAATGTAAGGATTTATTTATACGAGATAAATAAATCTCGTATAAATGACAAAATTATTTTCAAAGTGTTGGTATTAGCAGTTAGCTTCGCGACAGGTGGTTCTGGTTCTGTTCTTTGTGCAGTCCAGTGTTTTTCTTCAGATGGCTTCCTTCTGCCCCCTTTGCTGAATACAGATAAGCAGGGACTGAATATTTTATGCATATTTAAATTCCACGAGGATATTTATGTCCAACAGGGTCAAACAGAGAAGCCAAACTCATCAGAAAGCCAGTCGGCAAAGAGAAAAGTTGGACTCTCGATCACTTCAGTGGAGTCTCACAGCTCTGCTATGTTCAGGAAGGCCAACACAAACCCAGTTATTTATATATATTTACATTTGGTTGTGTATTTTCTTGCACTATTACCAAGTTATAGTTGAAAACCCGTCCTAGTTTTTAGTTTTTCCTTATTTTTATTTGAAGAGTGATGCTTTCAGTTGCCTTTTATTATACTGAATACTGCTGTAAAATATATACTCCCTGAGATTATGGTCTGTAATCAGACATTAAACTGGAGCTGACTGACTGTATCCTAAATTTTGCTTTGCATTTTTAGTTCAACTCAGTCGAACTTAATGAGCATCTTCTGACTTTTTCTGCTCTTTTTTTGGCTTTAAACTAAATTGTGCTCCACTGACACACTGACTGATTTAATTAATGACTTTTTAATGAAGTCACACTTCTCTTTATTCTTCTGCCTGTGAGCCATACAACAATAAAAAGCTGAATTAGTACGACACCCTATTGCAGCTTTATTGGCGTGTTAAAAGTGATTTAAGCAGCGGTTTGCATCTGATGTCTCCTGTGAGATCCAGAAGTGGCTCTTTCCTCTGGAGCTTTGTGCTTTTTATTTCCTTTTCTTATTGTAATTTAAATGTTTTTATTTCTTATTTTTCTCTCAAACAGGTGGTCTCTGTGGTTCTTCAAGAACGACCGGAGCAAAACATGGCAGGCCAACCTGCGACTTATCTCTAAATTTGACACAGTTGAAGATTTTTGGGCGTAAGGAGCTATAAACGTCAGACTTTCTGAACTTTGTTTGAAAGACTGAAGGAGTGAAATATTCCTGAGTGTGTTTCTGAACCCTTTGAAAGTTAAACGCAGTGATGTTGGTCTCTGTTTCAGTCTCTACAACCACATCCAGTTATCAAGCAACCTCATGTCTGGCTGCGACTACTCTCTTTTTAAGGTAGGCTGGATTTACTTCTTATTGAAGGAAATTTGCTCACCTTTTTGTCAGGTTTACATGTTTCTTTTATTCTGTTCTCAACACTGTTCCTGACTGATGTGCCTGTATTTACAGATTAAACCCTGACATGAGTTTTACTCTCGTTTTTCTCATAACAACAGCTTCTCTTTAAGCCAAGACACAAAAGGCCGAAAGACTTTTCTTGACGATAGTGGAGAATTAATTATTTTTTCTTCTTGTCTTATTTATTTTCCTGTAAAGCACTTTGGTCCTGTGTTTGTTTAAAGTAAAAATAATAATGTAAAATAATACAAAAAACAAAACGCAAATACATTTAAAATCTGAAAAAAAAGAAAATAAATGGAAGAAAACGGAAGTTTAAAACTACATTTGCTTTTGAAATAAATTACCAGTAAATGACATTTACTGTAAACAGATAAACTGAACAGACTTGCAAAAAATTAGTGAATAAAAAGTCATCAAAACTAACTTCAGTCTCCAGTTCTGCAGGAACAGAAGTTGGTAATTAAATAGAAAAGCTGGTTTTTCGGGCTGATAAAAGGTTGTAACAGAAATCTTGAGACAGTTTTTACATTTTTTTTTGTATTTAGGTGGTTACTGATTTTATTCATCAGCTAACACAACAATTATACTAAGATACATTAAATTTTCTTTAATATAATTTTATTTCCCATCTTCAGTTCTTCAAACTTGAATGAAATGTGTTCCTGGCCAGATGAACCTTTTCTGTTTCTGATTAGTTATATAAATAATTGAAAAAAGTAGGAATCACATCAGAAGTTTCAACCAAAAGCCAAGAAAAAACAGAATGAAGTTAGTTTTTTATACCAGAATATATGTTACATTTCAAAGTTTGTGGAAGCTTGGTATTCTTTAAAAACTCCAGTAGTTTGGTGAGAAATCTTTATTTGCTAAATGTTTGAGTTTAATATTAGAGCTGCTCTGAAACTGTGCTGAACTGTCTCACTAACAGCAGGCAGTGTCTGAAGTTGGACTCCACAGATTCTGAATGTGTTTTACCATTCGTGCAGGACGGTATTGAACCCATGTGGGAGGATGAGAGGAACAAGCGTGGTGGACGTTGGCTCATCACACTTACCAAACAGCAGAGGAAACCAGACCTGGATCGCTTCTGGCTGGAAACTGTACGTTCGACTTCGCCTGCTCTGTTACTCAAATCAAGCGCACTATTAATCATTTCTGCCCCCCTTTCCCTAAAGGAGTACATTTATTACCTGCTGGCAGCCATAATTAGAGACAATACTCTGTCATCACACTTGTTGCCTGCAGAAATGGGTGATTACATCCTGTTGTAGCTCTGAGCCACAGATCAGATGGCTTTATTGTTGTTGCCATCTGTTTTATCTATATCTCACACAGTATGCTGTTGTCTTGGCTGTGAGCTGAGCTAATGGTGAGGAATCACAGCCCTGTCAAAGAAAAGGAATGGAAAACATTTAGTTGGTGGCTGCTGAGCCTCACAGTTTTGTGGCGAGCTCTCTCGCTGCTCTTAGGGTCACTGGCTGTGATGAACAGACATTTGGTGAGCTGTGTCCTGCAAGTAAGCAAAACAAGGCTTGCTGTACAATAACTTACTTTCTTTTTATTGTGGCAACATGCATGTTATGTGTTTTAATATATCTTTACTTGAAGATAAAGGATAGATCCACAATTATTCTGTAAAATGCTCACTGAAAGTAATAACAGGTCCAGCTCATTATTATCATCCTGCATAAAAAGTGTTTTAGAAACATTTTTGCAAATACAAGCTAATTGGATAATAAAAAGTCCTCTTAAAAACTTTAAATAAATAGTTTGTGATGGGTTAGAATATGTTATGTGGTGTCATTATGATCAGTCAGTATCTTACCTACAGCAGGCAGCACGATCTCAGTTTGGAGAATCAGTGAAATTCTCACAGAGGAGCCACAGCAGGGTTTGTTCAAAAGCTGATTTCACCAAAACCATTCCAAGCAGTTCAGCAAAACAAAGGATTCAGGTCTTTTTATACTTTATTACTTTTGCACAAAACCGTTGTCCACTTTGTCTCAGTTTTCTCTACTGAACAACATGTTGCACAAACTAGGGATCAGTAGTGATTTTTGAACATTAGAAGTTTAGTTAAAATGGCTGAATTGGAAAAAATAACACAACCATCATGGCCGTTAAGTTGTTTCCTAATAATGGTTCTCCAGTCAGGGTAGGTGCCAGGTACTCTGAGCCTCTTTCAAGTTTATTTTGAAAGGATCATAAAATGGAAACTGTGGTCGCGGGTGAGCTCAGCTTTACTGCCAGAACAGGCAATGAAGGACTTAAAGAAATCAACCCAGGGGACCAGATATGCTGCAGCCATCCACACCATCGATTATAAAGAAAATCTAGATGAGAACTCAGACATTAACCAGTTTCTGAGTCTTTAAGCAGTACAATAAGTGACTGTAAAACTGAAACCTAAACTATGGAGGCAGTGACCTGGTATAAATCTGCGGCTCACGGCGTCCTTCCTGCCAACAGCTCCTGTGTTTAGTTGGAGAGGCTTTCGACGACTACAGCGATGACGTGTGTGGAGCTGTGGTCAACATCCGCAACAAAGGAGATAAAATAGCCGTCTGGACGTCCGACTACGAGAACCGGGAGGCTGTGACACACATAGGGTGAGGCCGATTCTCAGTAAACATTCACGTGAAATACGTAGCAGACGTTTGCGCCCTTTTTACGCTGTCGTTCCCACGTCAACAGGAGAGTTTACAAGGAGCGGCTGGGGCTTCCTATGAAGATGACTATCGGCTACCAGTCCCACGCAGACACAGCTACCAAAAGCGGTTCAACCACCAAGAACAAATTTGTCGTTTGAGAAATGCCCTTTTGTGCCTCTTTTCATTTTCCTGTCTTATTTGTTGTTGGTGCATACGTTTACTTTGCTGCAAAGACTCTGCGAAATGCAATCTGGAGAAAGAAAACTGTTCTTCATGCCAAATTCCCCATAATCATCCCGGCTTGTAGAAAAACATGCTCAACAGATCACAAGTCATTGACACTAACAATGAGAGGTATCGATCGTGGATGATATTCAGTGTGCTTCACACTCTGCTAAATAATTTACTTTGATTCATGGTTTGTTTTGTTTTGAATGGCAGGGAATTAAAAATGCAAAAATTGTATATTTCTCACCCATTTCTACACAGCATCATAGGTTTGCTGTGATAACATTAAACACCTTTAATTTATTATATTAATCTGCCTGCATATTATTAGTTTTGTTTGTGCTTTTTTTTTTGCCTTGAACTGTTTCAACCTTTTTAAAGTATTTCATGACTCATATTCATTTGAGTATTAATATAATTAAAACACTGGTTTTGCAATTATCATCGATGCATGTGTGTTTTATTTTCACTCTTTAAAAGTATATTAGTATTATTAAAAAATGGACACATCACCATTTTGAGTAAAACATTAAATGATGTGGAGGAGCCAACTCCAAACCCACCCATCCTTGAAATGTCAGTATTAAAGGAGTTTTTAAAGAAAAGGTTACTTTGGGGCAACATGACATCCCATTTCAGTTCATCGGAACCAGAACAGCTTTAAAAATGTCAGTGCGGCGTGACAAATGTCATCACACTTTCCTGGGCTGGCCTCCTTGTTCGAGCAGACCCTCCTTCATGTGATGAAGCATTAAGTGAGTGGAGCCGTTTCATCTGCTACTTGTTGAAGTTGTGTCAGTAACCTTTAAAGGCCAGCTGATTTGTCACATAAGATCCGTCGGGAGGCGTGCGTGCACATGACAAATACAGTAATAAGGAGAATCTGGTTGAAAGTCATTAACGCTCCTCATCTTGTTGCCAAGATACAATCTGAGGAGAAAACCTTCATGGCTTTGTAAGAACTGCTCCGGTATGATTAAAAACACACTAAAGATTCTCAAAACTCCCCAAATACAAAATTGATTGAATCTTTAGAAGCACTCCCTGTCCTCGGATTCCCTATAAACACTTTTTAGGACCCAAAGAATCTAAATCTAGCAACTTGGTGGCAGAAACTCCAGGACAGATCCAATATGTTGTGTCCATGACTTCCTTTGGTGGCTGGAATGGAACTCAGAAGTTAGCCTGTGGTCATAATGTTATGGCTGGTTGGTGTATGTTTAGAGCGCAATCTCAGAGATGATGTCACAACACAAGAAAGAAGCAGGGGCTAGTTTGGGAATAGGGCGTACCAAGAAATTCCTTGAAGGAATGCATATCGCCTGCCGCCTTTCATGCCAGAGATTTAGACCAAGATCAAGATCTGATGATGAGAAACGATGAAGCTGGAATCGTTTTAGTCCAACCTCATAGATACGATATGTGCAAACTCTGAGGATGACTCTCAGCTACTACCAGACCAAATTTAGTCCAATATCTGTAAAACTGACCAAGTTTTCTCCACTTCTATGTCAGCTGAGGCAGCCATCTTGAAATGAGTTGTCTCCAAAAGTCAGTGATTTTTAAAAGTTTTTTTTTAAATCCATCCAGTGGTTCATAACATTTTTTGCTAACATGAACAAAAAACATTATAGCCCTTTCACCTTTGGAGGCAGCCAATAAATATAAAAAGTTCTGTCTTATCTTAATGTATGTGCACTAAAAATGAATCTTTTAATTATTTCATTTTGTCCCACAATCCAAAAACATAATGCATCATGAAGGACCACATTGACAGGTTTTATTTGTGAATGATAATAAAGCTAAAGGTCCCGCTCTGTGCAGACAGATAACCACGGTCACTTTATTAAACAGGGCTACACGCCATCGTTGGCAGCAATGAATACAATCACTGAGGCAAATTGAATTGAGCAGAGTTTCCTCAGTCTCTAGAAAGCTTTAGCTGCTGCAGGGTCTTCTTATTTTCCAGTCGGAAGCATTCATCATAACCCCAAACGCTCAGTGTCAGACAGGTGCTGACATTTGTGACAGCTGGTCGTCGTCCAGCAAAGAAAAAGTCTTTTCCAGCAGCAAATATTGTCCACCCAGCTGAGCTGCTTTTAGCTGCAGATGAAGTGGCTGCAGGTGGGTTCTAATTGCATCATGTTGTCAGTCATTTTACACTGGAGGGAGCTGCGACGCCACCTAACTTGAAACTGGCGTCTGGAACGCCAGTCGGCGGCACGTGGAAGGATCTGTTTCCATCCCTCAGCCGGCGCCCGTAAGGCTTTGATCTTAAAAGGCAGTGATTTAGGAGCTCAGCGTTGTGTGTGAATCAAACACATCACACTTCTGGTGTGTCTGGGTTATTTCCCATCGCTGGCTTTGAAGGTGGCAGCCTGCAATTCAGAGGGAAATAAAGAAATAAATGAAGTTAGGCGAGAACACAAGCTGAAGATGTGTTGTGTTTGTGCAGAGGTGAGGAGGGAATTGCAAAGAATCAGCATAAAACATCAAAAAGCAACTTTTTTTTTGGGTTGCTCTAACTAACAATGGAGTGAATGCACAGAGGTATAGATTACACATATAGAATCAAAGAAATGCTACTTAAGGCAAACGTTTCCACCAGCCGTCATCAAAGCAATCCTGCAGCTAAAGATCCAAGTCGTGGTCATTTGTTAAGCTGAATGCTTCATGAGTTTACCGTCCTGGAGCTGATCAGTTTGCCCCGGGACTTCGTTCTGTTTGGTTCCTTTTTTTAAAGCGTCATTGCAAACCTCTTTATAGACGATTAATGAAAAGACAGACTATTAATCTGCAACTACAGGGAGACTCTTTTGCTGTTCTTCAAACTGTTTATGTTTCACATCCGTCCAAACGGAGAATCCAGCACTCATTTATCAGAAATTGAAAGTTGTCTGACACCTATGGCACTGCTAGGATCCACTTCATGACAGCAGGACATAAAAAGAAAGAAAGAAAAAGATTTCACAACAGTAGCTTATTAATAAAACCAATGAAAAACTGTCAAAAAAAAGAATATAAAATCTGTGTAAGGCAGTTTTTGGACAAAACCTTAAAACGGCAGCAGGGTTTCGTGTCAACAAGCAGTGATTTAGTCTAATCTGTGCAGAATATTCATGTTGTTTGTTCCGCAGGGAACGACAGGAATATACTTTGGTTAACTGCAGCTTCTTAGAGGCACATTGTTTAAGCTACTTTTCATCAAATAACTTTGACAACATCAGGCATTTCTTTCCACACTACAGATGTATTCATATGTTAAAGATGGGACATTGAAAACAGAAAGGTGTTTTTTATTAATTATACAACTGAGATGGGACATGAAACAGCACTTTTTTACTTAAATACTCACCTGTTTTACTTTAATTATTAAAAATTAATAGTACATTTACAAGTTTGATGAAGACTCTGTGCTCCAGCTGACTGATAAAGGACTAACGTTTGATAAATATCTGACAGAACAGCACTTCAAAGGAGCCAGACTATCCCTTTAACCTGTTGTGTTGTGCTCAGACTCCACTCCCAGCTCAAGCACACATTTAAAAATATATATATGTACGATAAAGGGTCCTTTGAGACCCCATCGGAGAAAGAGCAGAGAACGGAGCGGGTTTTTAATTATCGATCCAGGTTCCCTGAACACCTGTTTGAGCCTGACAGTCATCTTAGAAGAAAAAGCATATTATCCCCATGTTAGCTCCCAACGCAGCTCAGGACTGATTATAACATTTATTGATCTCCCTGAAGACACATCTCACATTCACACCTGTTTTTTTCTCCTTACTCTGCGATCTCAGAGGCAGCAGATAATGTCCTAAAATGTCATTACTGTAAGAGATCTGTGCATTTAAAGTGTTTGTTAGGGGGGAAAAAAAGACATTAAATGGTTTTAGCTTTCAGCTTTTAACCATTCTGGAGACAGCAAAACCAGCTCAACTCTGAAACAACTGATATTTTTCATTGGAGCTGTAACAATGGACTTTGTCAATCAGCAAAACCTAAACTGGAACGCTCCCTGAAGTCACATTTTCATCTTGGAGAGATCCCACATGGCTGCCTTAAGTATAAAAAATGATTTGGAGAAAAAAACAGAGCACATTGATAAACTTTAGTGGTACTTTTACCAAATAGCTGTAACATGTAGTGCTGTCAAATATCTGTTAATGTATATTGCTGTGTCATGCAGAATATACAGTAAAATACAGTGTTACTGCTAATAACGACTAGCCTGATCAGGGAGCACAACTCATTTTCCTGCCTGCAAATGGCACTTTAAACTCTTGCTTCATGTTAATCTGAGTTCTGAGTTTCATTCTTTTTCTGAGACAAATTAGAAGCAGCATATGCTACAGCTTGTGCCGTTCTGACTTGTTTAAAAAACAAAAAGACTCAGCTGGGAAACCAACGCCTGCTAGTTTCCCGGCGGCTGTACGAGCCGTCAGTCACAGATGCAGCTGATGTTTTCCAACAAACATAGCAAAACTTTTCCCTTGCAGATGTGTGATCCAGTCCAGCTCGTGGCTCATTTAGTGCTGCAAGCAACAGGAAGAGAAAAGGAAAAAAAGCACAAAATAGCCCTTCGTTTGCAGGTTCTTCCCAGCTCCTTGTTGTCACCATCCCAACTCTTTGTTACTAAATCTTTGGAGATATTTATGTTCTTTTTCTCAGATATATTAAATAAAATGTTATTAGCAGCCTGTCTGTGCCTCTGGACTTAATCTGCCTTTGAGTCCTGCACATTAACACCCTCCACTCCTGACATGAGTTTATTTTCCTGCTGACATTTTGTGCACAGATGGAATTACATTAAGACATATAATCCACTGTGCAGCTTTGCATGAGCACTGATGTAAAGACAGGTAAAATGTTTTGTGGGCAAATATGATTATTTAAATCAAACGTTATTAAGTTACTTCCTGTACAGATTTTATTTGCAGAACTCACCAACATTAAGATTATTCTGGAGTTGACAAGCCTACATTTTACCTTCATCCAGACCACAAAAAGCAAAAAGCTATCTGTTCCTCCATCAAATGATGGCAAGATCCTTGCAGGTACATGGATTAGAAATAGTCTAACTAGTTTATATTTTGCTAAAATACTGTCAACTGTGACTTATTTAAAACAGCTGCAAAGCATTCACTGCAAATTTGGTTTCTTCCTTTTCACTCTTTAAAAGTTTGTAAAAAGAAAAATGAAGATGACTCCAAACTTTGGCTGAAAAATCCACTTCAGAACAACTCTTCAACATAGTTTAGTGTTTTTAAGCTGCTCATACAATCTGTTTCACTGTCGGGGTCTTTTTGCCACTAATTAAGTTCATTTCAGTGAGAAATGTTGGTGATGACATCATCGGATAACGTCTATGTCATGAAGTTAAGAAATTGTTGCTTTATTTGCACAAAAATGTTTTTCTGTTCATCCAAATGCAGCTAATCTGGTTAAACTTTCAATAACAATAAAGTCTAAAGCGAACATGCTGTAGTTTTTAGGTGCCACTTTTTCATCATCTTCTTTTTTCTCCTTTTCTGCCACTGCTAATTGAAACAAACGACGTTTAGTTTGCTTCATGATAATTAACACAGTGATTGTTTTGTTTCATCGGGGGTTCACCATCTTGACCTCAGGATCCCACGTGTTGTTAGTAATCTACCTTACTGGGTGGTTAATTGTGGTTAATTACGTTCACCTGGCAGAGCAGGTGTCAATTAGTATCTCATGAATTGGCTGGAATCTGTGCAGCCACAGAGAGGGGGAATTTCTCCTAAAACAAGTTGGTCATCAGTGAGCTTGAACACTTTCTGAACAGTTTCAAAATAAAATCAATGTAAATTCTCATTAATTTGAGCCTTGTGTTCATCTACAGGTGCTGGTCATAAAATTAGAATATCATGAAAAAGTAGACTGATTTCAGTAATTCCATTTAAAAAGTGAAACTTGTATATTATATTCATACATTACATACAAACTGATATATTTCAAATGTTTATTTCGTTTAATTTTGATGAT
>NC_051439.1:20015804-20043501 GCF_001649575.2 Kryptolebias marmoratus
TGTAATCATCAAAATTAAACAAAATAAACATTTGAAATATATGAGTTTGTATGTAATGTATGAATATAATATACAAGTTTCACTTTTTAAATGGAATTACTGAAATCAATCTACTTTTTCATGATATTCTAATTTTATGACCAGCACCTGTAACTTTCAAAGGGGAGGTCACAACTGGCAGGATTCACACAAACCCGAGATAATTAGCCTTTTTGTGACGTTTCATGCTGTTTGCACCAGTGGTTATGTATTAAATTGGCAGGGAACAATAAGCCCTTATGCCCTCCCTGGATCATTCATGTGTGACAAATGAGCTCGGGCCATCCAGCACTCCCATTTCATTTATCGTCTCAATTCACCAATGTAAATATTCTCCATTTAAACAGTGGTAACCATGTGCTTCCTGCTCTGAATGACACTGCGCTTTTGTTGTTGTTTTAGTCTATAAAGTAAAACTCAACTGGATGAAGAAACTATTTAAAAACCTTTAATTCATAAATAGTTTTTGCTCATTTTTCCAGAAGAAATAGTCAACATTTGTCTGTCATTTAGTGCTTTTTAGTTTGCTTATTGTATGCTTATTGCCCTCTGTTAAAAGGGCGATAATGTTTTTGCCAGTGACTGTGAGTGAGTTCATGTGTTTGTTAGCAAAATATCTCATGAACGACAGGACAGATTTTAAGAAAACTCTCAGACAGTAAACTCTGGATGTAAAGTCAACTCAGTTCAAGATGGCTACCACAACCAACTGATTGGTGATTGTGCAGAAGCTTTATCCCAAATTTATAACTTCTTTATCATGCACATACTGAGTATTGTATGTATGTAGAGAAGTGTTTATTTACTGTAAGTAATTATAGTGTTGCTTTTTAGAGTGCACGATACAGTGCTGCTGATGTATGACGTGAATTATGGGTTAAACAGCAAAATATTCAAAGTATTGTGAGAAAGAAGACAAGAGTGAAGATCCAACCAAAAAAATCTGTTTTGAAGACACCAGCTCTTCTTAAGACATCTAATGAGAAGAGAGTAGGGTGTTTGTATCATTACAGCAGGAACACATTATTATATTATACACATTTAGCATCAAACAGTGTGTCTATTCACTATTTAGTATGGAATTAGGGCAACTTCAAATTAAAGATGACCCTGTAATGTACTTTTCAAAGAATAATCTCCTTCTTGCACCAGACGTTTGCAGAAAACAAACAGAGAGTTGCATCACTTCTTTAAAACAATGAGACTGTATTGCATGCAATAAAAAGGTAGAAAGTATATTAGGCTGTCTGCAGCAGCTTTGGGAATCGTATAACCTACAAGTGACTACTCTCATTACAAAGACTTTCACAGGGTTATTGCTGCTCTAAAGAGTCAAAGATATCTCTCAGATACACAGTGGTCAGATCACTGACAGGTAAAATTATTTACTTTCATAACCAAGTCACCTGTCAAAAGCTGTATTAGGTTGTAAGGAAGCAGCCAGGTGGGATGCTGGGAGCAGACAAATATGGACACACTGTAAGAATAACTTTAAAGTCAGTAACAAAACACTTTAAGCACTTGAAGCTTAAAGGAGATAGTTGGGACTGTGTGCACAGAGGCTGCTAATTGCAATCCTCTGCTGGTCTAATCCTAAAACAATAAGTGAGAAACAGTAAAAATGAGGGATTACTCAGGTGAAGACAGTGAGCCTTCTTCTGGGGTCAGAGGAGGATCTCTGTGTGGCTTTAAAACCAAGACCCACATAATGTGGGTGTAGAAACTGGTTGGTAAAAACAACATCTGAAGCATATAAACTATCAAAACATAAAACAATAAAAGAAGGGACCTAAACTGGGTAACTCAAGCTATAAAACATACAACATAATATGATATAAAACCATACAAAACAAGACATTACAGCACATTTCTTGATACTCGGGCTCTAATTACAATTTGCTGCAAAATTACGAAAGGGTTACTGCTCCTCCGGCCCCCCTCTTGGTGGTGCCCCTGGGTGTCACCAGGTGTGCTGGTACTGTAGGACAGTGTTGCTGTTTACACCAACACTACTGCAGTTCCACTCCTAAACAGCAGGAGTCCCCATGGAAGATGAAACAGATGAAACGTCAAACAGAAGCTACCTTTCTCGTACTCAACGTTTTGTCCTTTACTTTTAAGTGGACACCTGTAGAAACCAGCCTACCCAATGAATTGGATTTTATTGGTGGAAAAACCAACTAACACATCTAGATTTATTTCTAAAACTGTTCCTGACTGGTAGAGCATCTATCCACAGCTCATTGTGTCCACACACATCCATAAATCTGATTTTATCAGGTAATCAACACATTTTTACGATGTTCCCATAAAAGTAAGTCCTAACCCTATTACTGTGCTTTAATTGCCTATAATGGAATCAATAAAACTCGTGATTAATTTAATCAAAGATTCCTTCATGATACTTTGAAGCTGTTCTGAGATCCTTCTTGTGAGAGAGAGATAAAAGGCTAACCAAACCATCGGAGCGAAACAATCAGTCAAACATTTAAAGCTGGCTGTGTTTGGGTTTGCTGCCTGTTTTTAACGCTTCAAGAATTTTACAGTCTTGCTGCTTTTTTGGACTTAGTTTGCCTCAACCCAATGATGCAGCCTCCTACTATTCACCGCCCACCTCTGAGCCACTTGTCATTTTTCCACGGTTGTTATCTCTTTGTAATCTGCAAACAGGAGCATTTGTGCAGGACTGTAGAACGGATCGGGCTGTGTGAACTCGACGGGCACAATAAAGGGGCTTTGTTTTCTCTTTAATTGCTCCTCTCAGGCATATGCAGCACAAAATTAGGCTTGAGTTACACAACTGCAACTAAAAGGATGAAATAATTTCACCATGACTCAGGAATAAAGAGCGCCAGTACATAGAAGTGTTTTTATGATGAATAAAAGTTTATATTTATCTTGTTGCTATTATTTGACAGACAAATAATTTTTCATTAATCACAGAATTATCAGGCTAAACTCTTCATTTCTGTTGCGTTAATTTTTTGTTTATCTCCTCATAAAACTGCGCTCCACATTTTCTAATAGATGGTATTGATGGAAAAAAGACTTTGTTAAACATGTTGAACAATGAGCCGGCTTGTTAATGCATTATGCCCTCGCTGCTCCCTCCTGACTTGTTTGCCTCCTAAAGAAAAAAAGAAAAGGAGGCTGCTGTTTTCCTTTCAGCTGCTGCTGGGAAGTTGCAGGGCGAAGGAGCAGTGATAAAGTGTTTAATATTCTTGCCTACAGTGTTAACTCACATCACCCACTATCTTCATCCTGCATCTCCGTCCTGAAAATCTACATGTACAGATATACAGCAGACCTTCCATATTAAAGTGTGGCTTTTGTTTGTTGTGTAAAAATTGTGTTTTGTGTAAATTTCTGCTTTTCATGTTTTGTGGTTATGTGTTGGGTTTTTATTGGATTATTTTATTTATTTATTTATTTTCCATGTAGCTGCTTTGTGCTCCTCCCACACACCTGGTGTGAGTTCACCAGCATCACACCTGTTCCTCGTTAGGCTCTAACTTCCTCAGTATAAATAGTTTCAGGTTCGTCCGTTGTTGCTTCTTAAATCCTTCAGGTGAATTTGTTTTGTGTCAGCAGCACATGAATTTGAGCTTCTTTTTTCTGCATTTCCATTATTTATACATAAATATAAATAAATAAATAAATAGTCTTTTATATCCTCTGTTCAACCACATCCTTGTGACAAATAAACCAGGTGTCTAAATGTCAAAGATGTTTAGATGTGCAAAACAATCAATTTGGTGAAATAGTCAATAGTATCTTCAAAACATGGTATTACTGTCTCTTTGAGTTGTTATGAGGGCAAGAAAAAAATTGATTGAATGTGGTGCACTACAAAAAAAAAATTTAACCAAGTTGTGGAAAGCTGGAGAAAGAATATTGAATAAAATGCAGATTAGATAATTGAAGTAATGCCTAAGCTTTATTGAACACCATAGATGCCTGATATTCGTCATAATTAGTTAAAAAGTTTGACTTCCAGCTATCAGGGAGTCACACTGCTCAGCCTCCTGAGGAAAGTTTACTCAGGCTCCGGTTCATTGAGGAACCTTGGATCCGGAGGCAACAGTGTTGCTTTTGTCTGGGTCATGGACCATTAGACCGGATCTTTACCCCTGCAGAGTCACTGAGGGGGGGTCATTAGGGTTTGTGCATGTGTTTTGTCAACCTGGAGAAGGCTACTGATAGTATTCCCTGGGGTTTTGAGGGTGGGGCTGCAGAAGTATGGCACTTTTCAGGACTTTTTTTGGTCCCTGTATAACCAAAGTAAGTATTTTCTGCACAAAGTCCAACTTGTTCTAGTTGTTTGTTGGACTCTGCCAGGGCTGCTCCTGGTCTCCTGTTTATTGGGTTCATAGACAGGATCTTGAGGCGTAGTCATGGAGTGGAGGGTGTCTGGTTTGGGTCTTTGAGTCATGACATTCAGCATTTACTGGGAAGGTTCACAACCATTCCTCTAAACCTGAGGCCATGGATTTCAACCAGAAACAGGTGGAACCAAAAGCTTTGGCTTTACAGAAATTTAAAAAGCCACACAAGGGAAAATTCATTTCTAGGAATCACTGTAAGTCTATTTCATTAAAAAAAAATAGTTGGCGTTATTTAGCTGTCACTTAAATGTCAAGAACATTTTTTTTTACCAGAAATAGAGACTCAAACTATCTTTTTACTTATTCACTTTCAGAGTGTGACCTTTAACCAGTGGAAATACAGAAGCTGAGTCAACGATGATGACAGAGCAGATCAGCTGGAGGGAGTACTGTTTGTTTAAGAGTGACCTGTCACACAACCTCACATCTAAGGCTTTATGCAACCCCACTGTACATTATGAGATCACCAGGAGACCGAACGGGCGGCAGTGATCTCAGAAGAGAGCAAACAGATCTGTGGAGAGGGTCAAATTTATGAAACAGCCCCCACTTTCTGCCACAGGGCAGGTAGCTTGTGATGCAGTTTGACAAAATACAACCCAAGAATTAAAAATTAATTTTGGTCCCAGAGCCAGGCTCAGTCACGGAAACCCTTCAGGATGGTTTATCTTAAGTTAAGATGGCACGATTGTTTTCTTTAAGCGTTCACACTGCACGCAAATACCAATTTTTTTGCCCCCCATGCGAACGTGTGAACGTGATAAATCTGATTTTTTTTTCATATCCAACCCAGGTTTTTTCCGTATGTGGTGCTGAAATGGATACATATCCAATGTTTTTCAAAGCGACCGCAGTGTGAATGTTCATGTCACATTTCATCCGACTTTTACGCCAAATGAAAGGACTGAGGTCCTTCAAGTCAAAGTCCCACCACTCTTAACTCCGACTCTGCATCCACACAGGCCTCTGAGCTTGTAGCATCCACAGCTCCCAACAAAAAGGACTTTGTTCAAATTTGAGCTCCTTTTCTTTGCTATGTTCTTTTATCTTTTACCATTTGGATGTACAGTTGGCACTGATTGGACAATACACACATGCTAACACTTGCAGAGTCCATATTTACTTCTGTAAACGCAGCGTGTGGAGTGTGACGTCATACCTTCTTCTGCTCATACGGGTCATTTCAGAAAACTGGAGTCTAAAGGAGGTCGCATTTAAAATGTAATGTGAGCTAAGAAATCAGATTTGAGCATAAGAAATCAGAATTGAGCATTAAGACGTGCGGTGAGAGCGTCTGCTCGTCTGTCACCATTCTCTCTGTGAGTACGGGTGACATTTATGATGAAATCCTGATCCTTGTAGCCCCGGGGCTCCATAGGGTCCAGGGTCTGAGATCGAGCTGAAGGGCTAAAAGGTAGAAAAAATGAGAATCTGCCTGTTGGCTGGTGTATTGCATCATTAGCTTAAAAATTACACAAGCATGTAATTGAGTGAAAGCTGAGTCAGCATTAAGACTACTGTTTTCCTGTTTAGTTTCTTCTTCTTTAGTTTTTTTATTATTATTCTACTTCACCATACCTTTAGCCATTTCCAGCATTCGAGTATCAAAATGTTCAGCTCATTCAGAATATTACTGCGATGGCTTTTGGTTTTTGTAGCTTTTATTAATTTTGAATTATTTATTATTGTTTACTATTTACTCTCAGAAATGCATTGACATCTCTAGCTACTGTTCTGCTGTTTTTTACTTTTAATATAAAAGCTAAAGTCAAGTATTTACATTTTTCTGGAGTAAAAGTGCAAAGTAAACAAGCTTTTATGAATTAATGAGTCTTTCTTGTCCCTGTTTGAGAATGAATGTGCCGTGAGTTTTGGCGGATTGACGATAAATGAAGTGAATCAAAGAAACAAAGTCTTTTTAGAAAGATGATTTCACAGCTCAGCTGATTATTACTATGGTCTAAAACGCAACCCAACAAAACACCCTGAAAAGATTTCTCACACTTCAAATGACTCAAAGTCACGGTTACTGCGTTTACTCATGCTAAACACCCGGGTATTTTCAATTTAGTCATTCCAGATAAAGATAAAATCACAAAGATTACTTGTTTTTTTTAAATAAGACTTATTGAGGAGTCATTTGGAGCTTTCCTAATTTAACCTGGGAGGCCCAGTTGCCTTCGAATAAACCTGTCAGGATTATCATGGAAATATTCAAATGCTTAGATGTTACTTGTTGCTACTAGCCTTTTTGTTTGCTTAAGTCCTTGGGGGGTGAGGGACACAAACAAATATAATTCAGGAGAAATTCAATAATTGCAAATGGTGACTTTCACTTCATAAAATCCAATTAATGTCAATCACATGAGGGATTTTGTGTGGGCCGATCTGAAAGGGGCCATCACTCTGAGAATGAGTTTACAGCAACCTTATCTGACCTTTAGAGCTAGATTTTTTTAAAAAAAGAGTAAAAAGAAAATTGAAATGTCATGTATACCCTGGTTTAATCACATGGGATGTTAATTCTGTGAATTATTTCCAGTTTATCAATCTTAAATGTCATAAAACAAGTTGCTTTTGCTTTATTTTCTGTTTTGTTTTTTCAAGATCCACTGCAGTTTTGCAGGATTCGTAAGCAGCACAGAAATAAGTCATTATTTGTCATTATTTACTTCCACAGTTCTGCGTCCCACTGATTTATTATAGCTTTAAATCTGAGCTGATCATCACACAGAAGAGGGATTTTTAACAGATAAAAAAGACAAACCTTGTTGTTTTACAGTATTTATTGAAGCACATAAATGTTATTTGTCTTTTTATATCTTTGATGTTTCATTTTCATTGTTGTTTTCTTGTAATAAAGAGCATAAACACAGCCATCATGGCGTCATCGCAGGTTTACCAGATAATATTTCATAATGTGGTAAAATAAAAACCTTCAGAGGGGTTCTGACTGCACTCTGTGTCATGTTTTCATCATCATCATCATCCAAGGAGGCTGCAGACATTTTAGGTTATTTCTTCCTCAGCGTGGTTGCCATAGATGCCAGAACTGTGTCTGTTTCTCTTTGGTCTCTTGTTCAGTCTCCTCTGCTTCTATTTTGGTCTCCCTCTCAGTCCAACATGTCAGGCAGCGCAGGAGGGGGACTGGAAATCCAGCCTTTCACCACAGGGAGGGAAACCAAGGGCTGGCGTGTCTAGCCAGAACCCCATAGAGATGTTAGCCCCACAGGTACATGCTAATGAAGACAGAGGAATCAATATTCCTGTCATCCTCCCCACAGTGACACACACACACACACACACACCACACACACACAGACCTTTTACTATTTCTTCTTGGAGTCACTCTCTCCTGAGGTACAAACTCGTTTGTGCTCTTAATGACAATGAATGCCTCATATTTAGGTTTGGTTATTATTTTGTTGCTGTTTTTATCATTATTGATGTTTGCTTTGGTCCTAAATTAATTGAATTTAACATGGTATGTTTCTTATTTAGTCTTGTATTTTACAAAATGTCTTTTGTGAACGACTAAATATACCTTAATCAAGTGTGTTTGCTTGCTTGTTCCTTTTTTATTTGTTTGTGGTGTTGTGATACTTTTGAAAAAACAGGTTGACATTTTCATGTTGGTCCTGAGGTCATAGAAATACAACAATATTGGACAAAACTCAATGTCCCCCCAAAAAACGGCGTCAGCGTTTCAGAAACCCAGTAGAAGACATTTTGGTGAATATCTTCACCAACTCTGAGGTTATTGATGAAGGAGCAACAGCAAACCCCCTGAGTGACAACAAACCATCGAAAATATTCAGCCCAGTTCTCAAATAATTCATAAAAAATGCGATTTGAAAAAGCAGTAACTGCAGCATAAAGATAAATATGCATTTTCCCAACTTTTCAGTGTGTCTTATTATCAATGTTTCATTCAAAAACAAATCTGGTTAGAGAAACACTGAATGCGGAAGGTATCCCTAATATAGGACACAGCTATCATTAATGGTAAAATTATGGTCTTTTTATGAAGAACTTTGGGCTTAAATGCTCAAACCAGCCACATTAAAAGACATTTTTTCTGTTCATTGTTGTACAGAACAAGTGGCGGAAAAAGATTTAAAAAAAACTTTCTGTTTAAAAACATCAGAGTTTAGGGTAAAGCAAACTGTTTCACATTGTGCTGCATTAAACTCTGTTTTTTCCTGGCCTTCCGGGGGACATGTTGACAAAAGAAAGCATGTTGGAGTCAGGAAACAAATATCCGAGTGAAACACATCACTTTCAGTCCTGTTGGGTGGCACAAATAAAGATTTCTGAAACGTGACCATTTCAGACTTTTGCTCGGAGACTGGTCTTAGCTGATAAAAACCAACCCACATGGGAATTTTATTTGAGAATTAATTTGGAAAAATTACAAAGCAAATCAGGAATGAACTAAAGATAAATTGGATGTAACATACAAGCTTAACTCTCATCTGTAAAAATAAAAAAACACATAGCTATGTCCTCAATACATTCTTAGCCTGGAGTGCTTTTATCATTAACTAATCCTGACAAAAATCCAAATCAAGATAAAAGAAAATTACATATAAATGTCAATCTGCTCTCCTCTCTCATTTTCCTCAAATCTCACTGTCTCTGTCAGAACATTTTGTCCTCATTCTGATAGAAGTGTAAGAAAACACTGTTACATATCCTCATTATGCAACATGGGAGCCGGGGGTCTCCTGTGACTTAGTTACAGGTGAAAATATGTCACGGAAGATGAGAATAAGAGGAAGCGTGGTGCATGTAAGTAAGAGGGACAAAGGCTATGAATGGATAATAGATGAATACAGATTAAAAGTCATACAGAGCGGCACCAAACAGAAGGAAGAAATGAAGCAGGGAAAGAGGAATGAAAGAGCTCTCCTCTCTCTTCACCACATACTGGGAGCTGCCAAAATCTCAGTGATTAACTTGGAAGATTGGATTCCCTCCATCTCAGCTGCAAAATATAGGGTTCCCTGTTAAAATGTTCCAAATTAAACAAACATAAAGTCAACTTTTTTTTACATTTTTGCCCTCAGAGTCAGGATCATGCAACTGATCAGGCTAATCAAATCAAAGGAAATCATCATTCTAGCAGGAAAGATTCTCAGTCAGACATCGATCTCATCTTTAAGCCCTGATAAGCTTATCTGGGAGTGTCAGCTTTGTTCACCTCTCATGTGATGATTCATTTGTTTCGAGAGAAATTGATTGGAGAATTGATTCATTCTGGATGTCTATGAAGCCTCTGAGTGGATGCTAATGTGACATTTTGATCCGATCCTCTCCGCACACACAGAAGTTTTTAAAATCTTCATCTTTTGTTTATGTCCTTATTGTGCTTTTAGCACATTAAAGTCACCGTAGCTCCAAGAGAAGAGCTCCCTTTCAGTTCTGATTGTGGAGGACGTCTGTGTGAACCTACCAGATTATTGGGGGTTGAACAGGTGGGTAGAGTCAGCTGATGAATGCAGGATTCCTGAGCTGAAAGCAAAGTGTGCAGAAGAGCAGCTGAGGGCAGGTCCAGGGGGGGCGATGGCTGCACTGAGCCCAAGACAAAGACTGGAGGTACAGATAACCAGGCTGCAGGAAAGATGGAACAAGCAGGCGGCAAACCAAATACTGGAGGGCAGAGTTGGTAAATAAACAGCTAGAGGCACTGCAGCGCTGACGGAGGCTGTAATCAGGCTGGGTGGCATCTGGAAAATTTAAATTTTCATTCTCCAATTAGGAACAATAAAGCACCACAGGAAGTTGAACTGGCATGTTTGTAATTTGGCTGAGGTTGGTTTGAAACAAAAAAAACAACCTTTCATAAAAGAACCATGAAACAAATGTAATCATATTTAAAATGTGTTTTTAAACTGAAGCTCTTTTCTATGTCTGTGCCACTACAGAAAAATAAAATGAACAGCATAAATATTATTCAAAGATGAATAATAAATTGTACTAAGAAAACCTACAAATGTTCCTGGGACAAAGTTAAACAGAAAAGCAATTTAAAGAAACGATTCTAAAGTGATTTAATAAAGTGACTTTTGCTTGGGGAAAACTAATTATTCTTTTTTTTAATTGAACTTTAAAAAAAAAAATAAAACAACATAAGGACTGACTGTAGCACCAGCTCTGAAACCTTTTTGGTAAAGAACGATTAAAGATAAATATTTGTCCCTTTCCAGCACAGACTGGTGGCGGATGTCCAGCGTCTCGCTGCTGAAGGACCTGACCTTCGTCAGGAGGTCCTCCCATCACAGTTCTGATTCAGGTGTTGATCTAAAGGTGGGTTTTCACTGGCTGCAACTGTTGGTGACTCAAAACTACAAGAAAATGAGTAAATTTTCAGTTGCAGCCTCACTAAGCTCTGTGTTTGCAACCATGTTTTGTGCAGACAGTGACTGAAAGTCAGCCTTTTCATGAGCAAAACTGAATTATCAGCCATGCACATTATTTTGTTGTCCACCTTCACCCACGTCACACCTGCCTCAGATCAGTTTCCACCTCAGCAGCAGCCCGACGTTTAGGATTTAATCTACTGGGAAAGCTCCCAGGAAGCAGCTTGCCATCAACGCTTCCCGCAGGAGTGCCCCGGCCACCGGCGGAGTGAAGAAGCCTCACCTCTACAGGCCCGGGACCGTGGCTCTCAGGGAGATCCACCAAGCTGCTCATCTGAAAGCTGCCCTTCCAGCACCTGGTCCGGGACTTACCTGCGCTTCCAGAGCTCGGCCATCATGGCTCCACAGGAGGCCAGCGAGGCTCACCTGGTGGGGCTCTTTGAGGACACATCGGGACAGACGGCTACAAGAGACCCTTCCTTCCCACAGCCATCAGCATCTATAAAAACTCTAACAAAACCAGGACAATGAGCTACAACAACATTTAATTTCCCTTTGGGATTAATAAAGTATTTTTGAGTTGAACAGCCCAGTGAGGTCTGACCATATATGCTTACAGAAACAACCTTAGCTTGGTCAGACATCTTAAACTCCATCTTCTTAGTCCTCATCATGTTTCAAAGCAGAAGATTCTGCTTCACTCGTTCTTTCACTCCCCACCATATCTGATCGTCTACTGCTGCAGCGCCTCTGCTGAGGTGTTTCCACTAAAGTCTGAAAAATCCATGTTGTAAAGAGAAAACAGTAGCAACTAAAGGGCAGTCCCCTGAGGTGCTTCAGTGTTATTGACCTCAGACAGAAAGTTTCCCAGATGAAAAAAGTGACTTCTGTTTCACAGATTATATTATCTACACAAAGAAAAGGCTGATAAGCAAACTGAAGGAGTTCATGGAGCCTGCTTGAATAGTCTTTTTTTTTTTTTTTGCTTTCGGAAAGCTTCTAAATAAGAAAGTGGCAGCAATAAAAAAAGCAGGAATTCTCAAAAATGCTAAGAAATGGAGCTCCAGTGTTTTCCTAATTAGCTCACTTCGCACAGAAAAAACTGGTTCATATTTATGAAAGAAAGAAAATAACTGTATCCAATAATTAGCTGCAGACAGTTTCTAGAGCAATAATTGCATCAATTCACTGATCAGAATTTGTATTTACAAATGTGAATGGGAGCAGCTTCTGACATGTTTTGGTTTTTGAGGATTATTTTTATCTGAAATACACACTTTTATAATAAAGCACTCCTTTAAATATTTTTGCTAAAATAATGTATTCATTGAAGCTTATGTGGCATGATTGTTTTAATATATTTGTTGAGCAGGTGTAGTTTTAGTGTCGGTGCGGCTGGATTATTGTTGACTTCATCTGTCCACCTTCCTTTAACCACTTTTTTTTTTTCAACAAGCTCAAGAAAAAAAGCTTCAGAAAAGATGATGTGAGGAAATATTTGGGACTGGAACAAAGAGCAGGTTCCACTTCTTGTCCGAAGTGAATCAGACTGTTCATGTAACATCAGGGAAAAAGGTGAAATTTGAAATTAAACACGGTGCTGAAAGCTCAGTGTCTGATTGAAACATTCTTTATGACAGTTAAGGTAAAGTTTGTTGGATTTAAAACAAAAATAATCACCTGATAACCTCAGCTGCTAATATTTTAGCTTAAATGAAACAATTTTCACTGCACTGTCTGACATTATCATAGTAGTTTTTAACAGCAGCTACAGCTGCTGGTAAATGTGTTTATTTTTACTGAGATTGTTATTAGATTTAGTTGTTCTGTTGTTTAAAAGTGGTATACCATAAACAGATGTACTGCGTCATCACAGTAAGGTAAATATATTCACTGGAATTTTATTGTAAATTCCACAAAGGTTGATCCACCCCATTGTACAAAGAGTATACAGAAGTCAAAAATGACATGATCTTAATTTTCGACTTCCCTCTTCAGGAGGTGTGATTATTGGGCACAGCTTGTGAGGCTCCTCTTGACACAACTGTCTCCGCTTCACAATTAGAGTCAGAAATAGAAACCCAAAGAGGACAGACCAGAGAACACGTGGCAGGAGATCAACCAGGAGCAGGTAGCGAATAAACTCAAATTTATACAATTAAAATAAACTCATTTTACTATGGTCGACGTCATATCGATGCTTTACTTCTCATAAACTTGACTTTAACATTTGAAGGAGTAGGATCGTAAAATAGATTTTATTACTGGTATTCAATTATGCCGACAAATGGAATCAACTATAATAAAATAAATGTCAGTGTCTGGGAGGATGGTACCAGGTCTGTGTGCTGGGTTGGACCCAGAATGCAGGCAGACTCCGAGAGCTAAAAAATAAACAGATTTATTAACAAAACAAACAACAAACTTACATAAAGCAGATCACAGGAAGCACAAGGAGAAGATCTGACTGTGGTGAGGACCGCTAAAGATGGGGTGGGAGTGACTGAATATAAGGGCTGGGCTGAGGAGGAAGTGGAAACAGGTGAGAGAATCATGGCACAGGGAGGAAGAAAAAACACTAAACACAGGAAATAATCTAAACACAAGGACCAGAAACCTAAAATAAATGATTACCAAAAAGAACAACTCAAAAAGCACCGATCCTGACAGGTGCCCTTTGGACAAATGAGACAAAACTGCAGCTTTTTGGCAACAAGTCCCATCAGCTCTGTGTTCAGAGGCAAAAATGAAGCAAACAAAGAAAAGAACATGATTTCTGAAGTGAAACATGGAGGAGGCTCGGTTCTGTTCTGCTTTGCTGCCTCTGACACAGGGTGTCAAGAATCTGTTCAGGGTCCAGTGAAATCTCAAGACTATGAAGTCATTCTGGAGCCAGATGTGTCAGAAAGCTTGGTCTCCGTCTCAGGTGATGGGTCCTCCAACAGGATAATCAACCAAAACACTCAGCTGAAAACAGCCAAGAATGGGTCAGAACCAAACACTGGACTGTTCTGAAGAGGCCTTCTGAGCCATGATCTAAAGCCTGCTGAACATCTGTGGAAGGAGCTGAAACATCTGGAGAAGGAACCCTTCAGACCTGAGACAGATGGAGCAGTTTGCTCATGAGGAGTGGACCAAAACACCCACAAAGTTAGTCACAATGAGTAGCACTTGGTGTTTGCCTTGTGAATGACTCTCAGCTACTACCACACCAGGTTTTAGCTCAATATCTGTAAAACTGATTGAGTTATATCCATTTCTCTGTTTTCTAGTTTCAGCTAGCTGTGGCAGCCATCTTGAACGGTGTTGGCTGGAACCGGAAATCAGCTGCAGATGTAAATCATTTGATTCTTTCCCGAAGGTTTCAATAAAATCTCTCCTGTGGTTAAGGAGAAATTTTGCTAACAGACAGAGTTGACTCCAAACAGTCAATGGCAACATTTCAAACAAAGCTAACACACAATAAGTTAGCACTTAGAATGTGTGTTTGGGGTCAGTCTCAGCTACTACCACACCAAACTTTAGCTGCGAAACTGTAAAACTGACCGAGTTGCAGCCATTTTTGTGGTTTTAAAGTTTACTTGGCTGTGGCGGCCATCTTGCATCAAGTTGCCATCAAAAGTTAATCAGTTGTAGGTGTATATCCTGTGATTGTTTTCTGTGGGTTTTAATCAAATTTGTCCAGCGGGTGAGGAGATATTCTGGTAACAGACGGGTGACGCAAAAACATTATCGTCCGCCTACATCTGCCGGCGGCGGGCGATGATAAAACAATAGTGGAAACGGGGTCTTTTGTTTGAAATCTTCATATGTTAGAGGCTGATGGGGTGTGAGGGTTGATGTGAAGGCTTTTACTCTGAAGGTTGACTCATCGCGCGGAGCCGCAGCTCTCCGCCTTGACGCATCTCTGTCCTCCTCCTCCCGGCGCGGCGAGGACACCGCTTCAAACCCGGAGACAGCCAGGACCCGCGCGCCCAGACACGAGACGGGAGAGGACAAACGCGTCAAAGTTGCTCCTCTCCTATGGAAGACGGACGGAGCGAGGGGGACACAAACTCTGGGGCAGGGGGGACAAGCTCGCGTCCACGGTCCGCGCGCGTCCAACAGAGAGTCTGAGATGTGAAGGTGGATTTTTGGGGAGGATGTGGAGGAGCAGGTAAAAGGTAAGACTTGTCCACGCGCCTACATGTCAGAATGTGTGAGGAGACGCTCTCCTTCACGACTCACTCATTAACTGCTGGGAACTCGCAGGAAGAAAAAAAAAAAAGGTATTGACACTTGGTTTCATCAGCAGACTCGAGGCGTAGTCCCTGTTTGAGAACCAGTTGTGTGGATTTTTTTTTAAATTATTATTATTAATTCTGGGGGGATGCAAGAAAATTAAGAATGTATTAGATAAGAAACCTGATGATGTTTGTGTGGAGAATGGAGATAAAAGCTGCTGCTTTAACCAGCCTCGGTGAATGGATGAGGGTGAAGTGATGCCTTTTTTTTAGCTGCACTTTGGATTTTTGCACCATAACGATTGGATCAGGATGACATGATGAACACACTTCACAGGGTGGGTAGATGGAGCCCCCCCTCTGAGCTGCACAGCAGGTGATGACACATGCACTGTGTGAAGTTGGCTCTGCTGTGGGTCAAAGTGGCCCTGCTGCAGAGGAACACACTGCCTTTTCCCTCTTTTTTTTAAATGTCCCCCACCCTGGAATCACTAAAAGCCTGGGGGTTTATTGTAGATGTATCCTTTCATGTGCCTGAGTGCCTGCAAAAAAAAAAAAAAAACAACAATGCGACCTTACACACTTTTATCCTGACCTTAAAGGTACTCACTGCAATGTCACGAAGACCAGTCAAAAGACAATATATAAGGTAAAAAAAAACAAAATCTGCTAGTTTTCTCTCTACTAGAGACATTTTTGAAAGCAAAATTAGTGCCCGACTGCAACAACTAAAAATGGCCAAAGTGACTGAAAACTGGTCAACAGGTGCTGCCTGATGTGTTCAGTAAAGGATGCAGATAGGTTTAAAAACAATCTAATCTAAAATAGACTTGAAAACAGGATGTTTTTCACCTGATGAGACATATTCATTTGGGTCCTTATCAAATACCACCCTTTAATTTGTTTAGATTGAACTCAGCTGCTGTTTCCTGCAGATTCACTTTTATATTTCCACCTAAATGTCATCTGCTTGTCCAAGTCTGCCATGCTTGTTTCCCTTCCCAGCCTACAGGTAGGTCAAGCTTTCACATCCTTTTTGGTGGATTTAGCTGATTGTTTTGTTTACACTGAGTGCGTGCCCGCATTTCAGAACTTCACATCTGGCAAACTGCTGGAGTAAACTCTTTGAAACCACAGCATTTAGTTTGGGGTGACCTTTTTTACGTTTGATTTTTACAGTTTGCATTGAGTACCTTTAAGTATGAGGAATCGGACTGAATTATAAATGAGTTACACTCCAGCTCAGGGACTCTCCGGCCCCAGCCTCTTCTGCCTCTGACTTCCGTGGGCATTAATTGAGTATGGCATGGCTACGGTAATTGTGTGCTAATGTAATCTGGCCCTTCTTATCTTCATAATGGGGAGCAAAGTTCAGCAGGAAAAAAGCCAGAGATGGACTTGTGATCCTTTTATAGGTAAAAATATCAGAGGCAACACTCGGGAACAATGGTTTGGTGAGGAAACTGAGCAAATCCGTACACCTTGCGGTCATAAATCTGGAATATTTATATTTAAAAGTAGGATTTGAGGGAGAAATTCATGGGTTGACTCAGCCGTACCTCCCCGGTTCTTTGGGCCGGTGCCGCCCCTCGCCGTCTCCAAGCTGGAGGGATGCTAATGGAGGGAACAGGGAGGATACTGGCGTTGTGAGATCGAGAGACAGAGTGAGTCTGCCTGAGTGTGTGTGTGTGTGTGTGTGAGGCGTTTCCATGGCAACCTGTCAGGGGTGTGTTTGGTCCCTGGAGATGCCGAGGAACGCAGGGGGAAGAGGAGAGAGATGAGAGAGCGAGGAGAAAAGTATCCCTCATTAAGAGTGTGGAGGAGCAAGGGGAGGTGTGTGTGTGGGGGGGGGGAGAAGATAATGGAATAGGGAAAGGTGGGATTGCCTCGGCCCCTCCCTCCTCTCCTTCACCTCCCACTTATTCAGCCCTTCTATTGTGCGTTTTCTCCAGGTTACCTCCTCCTTTGTGTGGTTGGTTGTTGCTGGATTAGATCAGCTTCACGACCGTAACCATCGTTCAGAGCAGAGCTTTCCTCTGGCTGATTCTTTCTTTTTAAGCAAACCCTCTGCTCAGTTTGAAAATTTGGTTATTTTTGTTCATGTTCGTAGGAGACTTTCCCTCCAACCTGCATCGAAACGTTCAGAATAATATTATCGCCACAAGCTGTTTTTGTTTCTGTTACCTGGCTCCCTTGACATAATCTTCAGGTCACATAACCCTCATGACATTATCAAGCACAAAACTCTCAATTTGTCCCTCTTTTTGTGTGTGTAGAAAACTAATGAGTTACGATGCCATCCTCGTATCTGCACACGAGCCAGCTGGTTGCTTCTTGGCACTTTTATTTCCCTCAGATGGCGCCAATAACGCAGACAAGCAATGCCAATGATTAGGGTTTTATGTGGCGAATGTTAAGCTCTGTTTTACTTCAACTGCTATAATTTATTGGCATTAGGTGGATTAGTTTAGAAATCCATCTTATTATGGACGAAGGAACATCAGCACAAAGGCAGAAGCTCATGGATTGATTATGTAAAATTATTATCATGAAGGAATAAATGAAAATGTTGCAGCAACAAGTGAGACCGAAAGATATTTTCCCCCTATTATTATTCATGTGGTGGCAGCATTTCAATAAAAGGCAAGGCGAGCTTGTTTGTATTACACATAATTATAATAGGTGAATGAAAGATGAAGTAAATACATTAAATACACCCAGCTAACTCAGCTGAAATAGAATAAATCCATTTTTAGAAGAGTAACAATTGCAGTTGAATCAGGGCAGACTTTAAGAGTTTTAAATACTGTGTTTAACTGTGAGGCTGTTGTGATGTAAAAGTCTCTTTGTGGTAAACTCAGGGTTCAGACACAGTATGAATTAACCTGGTTTTCAACAGGTGGTGCCAGAATCTCAACAGACAAAGAAAAGTTACAATGCGGCCACCAGGTGAAGACAGAAAAAACAAGAGAAGCTGTTTTTAAGAGGTACGACGTGAGGAAATTACCCGTTTTTCACATTTATGCAGGTTATAATTCAGGTACTACAAGGTCCCACAAACTGTTTCAAATATCATAGAGAAATTGCTCAAATTTCTTCTCTTTCAAAAAGCTGATAAAACAACACATTATCGCCACCTATTGGGCAATAATTGAGTTGAATCCAGGAGGACAGCTGGCCTAAAAATAGTGACAGGGACACAGAAATCTAATTCTGAGAAAACCCAATATTTTCAGTCATGCAAAGATTAAATTTTTTAACTTTACATCACTGAAGATCAATTTTGTCTCTGAAGTTTTGAGCAAAGCACTAAAAAATTCTGTTAAATATGCATAAATAAAAACTACATTAATGAGAAACAGACGATTATAGTGTCAGACAGTTTGACAATGAAAAGCCCTTGACGACAGAAAATGCTGGCTTAACTTGTTTTAGAGTTTCAAAACAAATGCAAATGAAGGATTTAATGCCAGCTGTAATTATTGTAAAACTGCAGTTTTCATGAAAAAAAATACAGGCAATGAGAACAGTTTGAGTTTATTTATTATGTTCTTCTTTCAAAATTCAATAATCTTAAATATCTGCATAGCTGCAAGTGACTTACAGTAAACATACTGTATAAAATATACAAGTTAGTTACCTTTACTCACTGTGTCCTCCACCTGGCTTTGATTTACCTTTTTAGACCACAAAACTTGCCACAGATTTGATGATTGTGTAACAATTTTCTTTGAAATTAGTCAAAGAATTGGTGTGGACATCAGTTTTGTTGTGGGCGTTTTCAGCCCATCTCAAGAGCACTAGAGTTGTATTTTGGTATCTGCCCAGAAGAAAACATCCAGGTCCAGGTCTAACATTTCCACGTGCTGATCCATAATAATTATTTAAAAACTGACTCAAATGTGTAGGCCGAGGCAGGTATGAGGTAGGCGACAAAGTAATGTGCGCAGCCAGGAGCACAATTTTGTAAGCTCTGTACATGACTTTAAAAAAAATATTTTTAACAAATAGCTGCCCAGAACGTGGCAACACGGCTCGCCGGTCACTCCCAATTCAGTGAGACTGCAAAACCAAATCTGCCTATTTTCTTGCAATTTTCTCACCATTTTAAGTCGCAAACTAGTTTTCTTTGAGGCTTCTGATGTTAAACCAAAAGCAAGTTGGTTAACAGTTTTTAAATTACCTGTAATTACTAAAAAGTATTTTTCACAATTGAAATTTTACACACTGCAAATGTTTTTATCTAGTTCTTAGTTCCCAGTAGGTGTAAAAAATCCTACGTGTCCAAATATCCACTAACACTTATCAGTCACTGCTGACGGTAAACACACATTCCATTCCAAGAGAGTTTTGTCATTTAACTTCTCCTTTTTTAGTTTTAGAGCAGCTGAACAAAACCTAACAATGTAATTGTGCACTTTCATTGTTCCACTGTTAGCAGAAAATTACCAGATAATAATAGCTGGCCATAATTTCAAGTTTACAGAAAACCAATTTTATGGTGAACTAAAGTCATTATCAATGTTTGTTTGTGCAATATGAAGACTAATCTTTCATTGTGGAAGCTTAAATGTCTTTTTCATGTGACGCCCCATTACGTTCACAAAGTGAGAGGCAATTACTACTTTTTGCTAAATTAGAATTATTATGCAGAAAAACCGAATGTTTGTTTTTATGCCTCGATGTTGGCAGTAAGCTGTCATTAGGATTTTGTGATCTCTTTCCACCCACCCTGTTTCTGTGAATTCAATATCTCTTGAAAGAGGATATAAAGTGGAAATGATGACATTTGATATTCAGAAGGTCAAACATCAGCTTCACGGTGGCAACATGATGTTCTGCAGGAACACTTTTCTGGCCACAGTTCAAAGACTCGAGAGGAGATTATGACCACATTTCACATTTCTTCAGCTGCTGAATTGGGGTCAAAAATATACTTGATACCTGTTCTTATGTTTCATAATATTTGTCGCCTCGTATGATTCTGGACCAACTTGGATCTAAACCACAACCTGACCAGTTGGCAGAGGCACCATTTTATTTCTGTGGCTGGCTGATTTATTTACGTAAAAACTTGGCAAACTCTAATCATTTGATAATAAACATGGTAGAATATTTGTTCTGCAACATAAATATTAAATAAAATCCTGCTCGGATGGTTGTTTCATATTACATCTGTTGGAGCCTCCAATCAACATAAAAATACCCAATTTATTGTTGATTTGACATGTTATTATGCTTTTCTGACACAGTTATCGAATTATAAGCTGGTAAAATAACATGCATACATGTTTTCAGCTTTTGTGAGCGAATTTTAATATCCTAATTACATGTCTCTGTGCTTTCTAAGAATGCTGCTCAATAAGGAATATTTTATTTGTAGGCATAAAACATACTGAAACACTTTGGGTTTTTGTTTTTTGTTGTTGCAAAGCACTCTGCACTGTATTAAGGAAGGTTCTCGAGCGTATCGTCTTCAATTTGGATTCTTTCATGGTGGTTTTCTGTTCAAATTGTAGTAATTAGCATTTGGGTCGTTGGGACTTGAAGTGGTAACAGAACCCCCGTGTTCTTTGTGTGTATAGTTAGCAGGATAAACCCTCCTCCACTTAGTTTGATTGAAGAGGAGAGAAGAAATGGAAGATAATGAAATGAGGCTTTTAGATAAAGAGTTTTAACTGAAGATTGTTTCACGCAAAATGTTTCCATCTCAGATCAAAAAGAAGTAAAAATTAAATATTCTCCATCTCCTTATCACAAAGAAAAGCTCATTTATTTAAAACAAAGATAATCCAGATGGTTTGATGTAGCAGAATGAAAGATTTGTTTTGGAGAACTGATTTTTTTTTTTTCTTCTGTAAACCGATAAAATTTTGAAACCAGAAGAGTTTTTCAAAACCCTCCAAAAATGTGAGTGATTTGGTCAAACCTTGAAAATAACATGTTCAAGCTCATGCAATATCACAAGATTTCTTTACCACACTAAATTTTAGCTCAGTATTCCCAAAATGGAGTGAATTGTAGCTATTTATGTGTGGTGGCCATCTTGAATTGAATTAAGTCTAAATGTTATTGAGTTAAGGGTGGCACGGTGGAGTAGTGGTTAGAGCTGTCGTCTCACAACAAGAAGGTTACAGGATCCCGGCCTGGGACCTTTCTGGGTGGAGTTCTCTCTGTTCCTCCCACAGACCAAAAACCTGCAGTTTAGGTTAACTGGTAACTCTTAAATTGTCCCTCGGTGTGAATGAGAGTGAGAACGGTTGTTTGTCTCGTTTGTCTCTGTGTGTCCCTGTGATGGACTTGCGACCTGTCCAGGGTGTCCCCCTCCTCTTACACAATGACTGCTGGAGACAGACACCAGCTCCCCGTGACCCAGAATGGAGAAGCGGGTAAAGAAAATGGATGGGTGGCTGTTATTAACTTTTAGATGTCTATCCAATGATGAGTTGTTGAAGGTTTCATTAAAATCTGTCCAGTGGATCATAAGATATTTAGCTAACAGTCAAACAGGTTTGACGCCTAGTTAATGGTAAAGTTTTAAGCAAAGCTCTTGCCCAGTGAGTAGCACTTGGAGTATGTGTTGTGGATAAGACTCAGCTACTACCACACTAAATTTTAGCACAGTAAAATCTGTCAAATTCACAGCTAAAGTCATTTTTCTGCAGCAACATCTTCAATCAGGTTGACTCTCCGAGTTATTCAGTTGTAAATGTGTACCCAGTGATTAATTTCTTAAAGTTTTATTAAAATCTGTCCTGTGGTTCATCAGATATTTTGGTAACAGACAGGCACACTACCCTACTTTAGGTTTGACTGATGAAGACATTTACAGACTGATAAATATTTACAAACACAGGAGCAAATTAAAATGTCAAGCATCTCAGTTTATGGGTTAAAACGAATCCAAACAGTCCATATAGGAGTCAGAATGGGGACTCACCATATCTCCCTGTTCTGTAAGCACATTTGTCCAAAGTAACCGGACAGTGAAGGCTCTTTCCAGATGTAGCCCAGCAACACATTAGCGATGCAGTGAGCTTCAGCTGTTATTGGAGATGAATTTTTAGCTTGACAGTGAAGACACGGCTATTCTTCGGGGCCCTTTGCTGAAGTGTGATTAGAATTGCAGATGCCGGTTCCTGTAGGCGTCACTTTTAACAAACTCAAGAATCCCCCGTCTCCAGCTCATGATTAAAATGTAACACTAGTGCGTGGGAAACTCACAAGAGTAGAGTTATGCTCCAACGTAGAAAGAGCCTATTTTTTGCTCAGGTGTGTGTTGCGCCTCCTCTTTTTCTGACACACATGAGCTCAGCCTGCTAGGGATTTTCAGAGCCCGAGCCAAAAAAACGTTTCAAAGCTGCCATCAGCTATAATTTTCTCCAGGATTTTGTCATCAAAAATTAATATGTGAATGGGGAAGATGACATTATTGTAAATGAGTCTGACTTGACTTTCCTAAAGAGACAAAGGAAAAAGCAAATGAATTTCGCCAGGATGAAAATGTGTCACAATCAAGGATCCTCTGCTGCTGAAGCCCTTAAAATCATTTTAATAGAGACTCCAGTCATAACCGTAACTACTGCCTTAATTGCATCAGTAATAATCATCACTTTACATACATAACAATTTCATAATGGTGTAAATTAGGCCCATTCAGCTCACAGCCCGCCCATACACCAGTCGTAGTATTGATTAGTTTTTTTTACTTGTAATCAATCAAACAGCTTCATGTCATTGACTGTATTCAACAGTAAGAAGCTAAATCTTTCTGAAAGCCTGTAGAATCAAGGCCATTTATCAGAAAATCAATGTATTGTATTGGTGTCAACTTATTGAGCATACACATACACACACATTCTCATTTTTTGTACTTTGTGGGGTCGTAGTACTGACATAAACCATTTTCTGTCCCCTCACCGTCAAATCCCAACTTAACCAAAACCATTAAAACAGCCTGAGCCTCTAAACTTGTTGGGCCTGCAGTTAAAGTGTATCTTGTGTTTAGTTTAAAGTTAAGTGCAAATAGATAAAAATTGACTAGTTTATGATAATTCTTCCTCATTTAAAATGAAAAAACAGCCCCAAACAAAACAGTTTACGACAACTGCTCTTTTTTTCACATTTATATTATGTAGTTAACTTGGTAAAATAAATAAATACATTCTCATAGTGTCTAATTAGCACATTTATAAAGTCATCCTGCTGCAGCTGAAGCCTTTCAGCCTGTTATATTTCCTTGTACTTTGTCACAGATATTCAATAAAACCTCAGTAATCACATTTTTGTTGTTGTTGTTAGAAACTAAAATATGTATAAATTCAGGCAAAAAAAAAAACTTATTACAGCTACACATTTAACTATAGTCTGTCTCTAGAAATAAGACTCGTAGTTTTTGCGAGGGGTCTTTTATTTAAGTACAGAATGAGATTTTAATTAATTTAATCAATTTTGCTGTGCTTTAATCATATTTTATAGTTTTGTTTTATTCTTTTGTTGTGTTATGGATTGATATCTTGTTATCTGACTTAACTGGAAAGCCCCTTTTAAAGAAATATGGTAAATAAAACTGACATTAACTATGGCAACATTAAAGATCCACAAATAAAAAACTAAACTTTTTAAGCTCAGTGTGAGGCTCTGTCGTTCTGAACCAACATGAACAGATGCAAGTACAGTCAATCCTCTCAATCTGAAATCAGAACAGCCTGTTAGTGGGTTGGAAGGGTTTGCAGGTAGGACTTTGGGATTGCGGGTCCAGCTCCACATCCCTAGTGCACACATGCTGGCTCCAAAAATACAACATGGCAGCGCCCCAAAAAAAAGACATTTTGACTTCAATGCTGAAGGAGGAGAAGGCGGGTACACTTCATCTATCTTTATTAATGTGAAAAGAACCAACAGGAGCAAATGCAACTACAGTAAAACCTCTAAATCAGAATTTTTCAGAATATGACTGATGTTTGGATTTTCAAAAAATGACATTTCCATGAAACACAAATTTGCCACCCGGCTGCTTGCCTTCCTATTCCCCTTGTTGCTTTGTGAAGGTCTCTACCACCATTGAAGTGAAAAAGAAGATTCTTAAAAGCATTAGAGGGGTACATGGGTGATATAAATATCCTTGCTAGGATGTCTGGCCAGACATCCTCGACAACCTGCACCATTCTGAAGAAAAAGGATGAAATAAAGAAAATGGATGTGACTGTCGACCACAAGTCACTGAAGAGGTGGAAAAACTACTTTGTGTTGGGACTAAAAAGAAACATCTAGTTGGTAATCTGTTAAAAAGAAAAAGCACTGCATCCTGATTAAGAAAACTCCAGACACCATTACTGGGAACAATTCATTTGACTTGTGGCTGCTTTGAGACTTTTAAGAGAACAGGAATCCAGTGTTGTACACCATGACGAGGAGGCCAGTTCAGACAAGAAGGTTGTGACAGAATTCACCCAAAAAAACAACGAGGAGCAGAACAGGTGTTGGAGATTTTATTAGGGGAGGTGGAGGCACTTCCTTTGAGGGCAATCAGAGTTGTGGGAAAAAAGTGCAAAGCTTCTGAGCAGCATCACCCGAATAAAGCTTCAAAACAAAAACTTTTTCACCGCCTCCACCTCCGCGTTGCGACTCGGTGCCAACTGCAACTCTTCAAAGAGGTTGGTGTCTTAAAGAAACTGTGTTTATTGCCTTTGTTATTTGTTGTCTTGTTAATATGTCACCATACAATGCTTTTAGCAATGGTATTAGTTGGGAAATTTGCTGGAAATGATAGTGAGTGTTTTTTGGGAGGTGGTGTTGGCACAAATGATTCATTTTTTATTTTTTAACGAGGAAAATCTGTTCATCACACGAATTTCTAAGATACAAACCACCTGTTGGATCAAAATAAAGTTGTTTTAGAGATATGAGTGTAGTGAGTGCAGCCTTAAAGACGAGGCAGTAGCTCCAAATCAACTTTAGAAGCTCACATTCTGATTTCCATGCTTCAGCAGCGGTTCTACATTAGCGTAGCAATCAACACAGGTTTTGGGGGAATCATTTCTTTGTCTTCTTCAGAGATTGCCACTTAGCCTTAAATCCCTGCTATTATGCAGGACAAGTTTTTATTATATTTCCAATCAGAGTATAATCTGTGTACCTAACTTTTGTCTGACAAAAACGAATCGAACGTGTTCCTGGTTGCCGTGACGACAGACATTAAACAGCTTTGAATTGGTAAAGTCAAAACATTTTTAAGTGCCTGTCACTCAAAGTGCTGTATATAAGTGTGCTCATCTCTCAGGAAGGTTAAGAGCACATAATGGCAGACATCCCACCCACTGAGAGATGCTAAACCTGCAACAGGCAGGTCTCTGGAGGATGCTCTCCACTCTGAAATGGGAAAAAGGCTTTCAGCACAATGGAGTTTTTTTATAGGTTTGAGAGGGCTACTTCTGGTTTATGTTTGAAGTGCCTGCTAAATTTATTTTTTGATTAATTAAAAATAGGGTTTAAACAGACCTGATAGTCATTGTTTTTTATCCAAACACTACTTTAAACAGAAGTGTTCTTGCCAAAGACTTAAATAGCGGAGGAGTGTTTGTAAAGAAGAATTTGCTTATAGTTCGTTTCCAGTGGATCAGCAAATATATTAACAAAATAAAACTTCATCATCTCATAACAATTTATTGTCTCAATTCAAGAGCACTGAATTGATTCACAGTAATGTTAGCAAACATAAATTTGTCTTGGGTCATTATCTTTTTTATGTTTTAAAGGTTATTTAATTTTTATAAATGGATTGTTTAAATTTGATTAGAATCTAGTCTAAAGAAACTGTGAGGTTAACTTTCTTTAAAGAAATATTTTAAACAAAAAATAACCTTTAATTCTCTGGATGCATGCAAATATTTACTGATTTTGAAGAATCATTGATTTTGGGCAACATTATTACAAATATGGCTGCACAATTTAAGAAAACGTGATTTTAGTAAGATTGTTAATGATTGGGATGACGTTTTCAGTTGCAATGAACCAAAATGTTTCTCATTCCTCCCTTTTTCTGTAAACCTGGTGTGGGCATGAGGGGCAGTGAGAGTCCCTTAGAGTGTCCCAGTTTATTATTGGCATGCAGAACATAAATGCATGGCACTTAAAGGATATTAGCCGATGATTTAATGTAGTCCAAGCAGTCCTTGTCATAATACTATTCCACAAACTAATATTGTAATGACAATGCATTTATGATTTATTGTGCAGCTCTAATCATGAACAAACTGTCAGACAAAAAGATGCATTGAGTGTTTAAGAGCTGCTATTTTTATACTTAAAAAGTCTTAGCAAAAAGAGTCGGATTATAATCGTTTTCAGCACTTTGCTGCAGACAGACAGATGAGGGAGGGAATTAAATGTGACATAAGCCAAGAGGCAGATTTGATCTGAGAATTTCACCTGCTGGTCTGGCCGCCCTTACCCTCATCTCTTTCCAACCTCGTATTTATTTCAACAGTGAGGTATGTAACCCTCCATCTCCACGAGTTCTGCCTGCATCTGGCCCATATTCTATCATTAGCTCCTCCGACCTCTCCTCGACTGCCTCCTTCTATCTCTGCTTCTTCAAATTTACTTTGGTCACATATACAGTGAGGCTGATAGGAAAGCGTTCAAGCAAAATAGATCACCTTGTCGTGCAGGTGGTGGGAAAAAAATAAAGCCCCGAGGGATGTTTGAAAGTAAAGCAAGAGGAGATTAAACTGAACAAGATTTTGCGGAATTGAATGATAGAATAGAAATGATGGCGAAAGTCAACAGGGAGATGTTTTGTAATCTTGTGTCATGTCCATGAATGGCACAGTGAAGGGTAAAGTGAACTTGTCTCAAGCAACTAAAGCAAAACAGACAAGCGGGTGCACAATCTCAATATTAGGGCATGAATGAATAATGTAAAAACAAGTTGCATTTGCAATAAAGTTTTGGTTTTGCATTTTCGAGCCCAACCTCTAAACTAATTGGAGTATCAAGCAAGAGCATGTGTTTTGTCTAGTTGCTTTGCTACAAACACAATGAAAAGCATAAATAAAAAAAATATAAAATAAAATGAAAGGAATGAATGCATATCACCTGCCGCTTTTCAAGCCAGGACTTTAAACTAAGATCATCTTATGTTGAGAGTTGTGGCCGTTTTGGTCAAACGATGAAAAGAACAATCTCATGCATGATTATGAGACGTCACCCTCAGAATATAGGCTGTAAATGATTCTCAGCTACTACCACATCAGATTTTAGCTCAACATCTGTAAAATGGTGAGGGGCCCGACGAAGTCCAGCCCAAAGACCCCTTATGATGAATACGAATATTGGACACAGTGTTCCCTCGCCCGGACGCGGGTCACCGGGGCCCCACTCTGGAGCCAGGCCTGGAGGTGGGGCACGTTGGCGAGCGCCTGGTGGCCGGGCTTTCACCCATGGAGCCCGGCCGGGCACAGCCCGGAGAGGATACGTGGGTCCCCCTTCCCATGGGCTCACCACCTATGGGAGGGGCCAAAGGGGTCGGGTGCAATGTGGGATGGGTAGTGGCCGAAGGCGGGGACCTTGGCGGTCTGATCCTCGGCTACAGAAGCTGGTTCTAGGGACGTGGAATGTCACCTCTCTGGTGGGGAAGGAGCCTGAGCTGGTGTGTGAGGTTGAGAGGTTCCGGCTAGAAATAGTC
>NC_051439.1:20046327-20067030 GCF_001649575.2 Kryptolebias marmoratus
GGAACGCCTTGGGATTCCTCCGGAGGAGCTGGCCCAAGTGGCTGGGGAGAGGGAAGTCTGGGTCTCCCTGCTTAGGCTGCTGCCCCCGTGACCCGACCCCGGATAAGCGGAAGACAATGGATGGATGGATGGATGGATGGATCTGTAAAATTGACTGAGTTATATCAGTTTTGTGTTGCCTAATATTCATTAGCTGTGGTAGCCATCTTGAATTGGGTTGACTCCAAAAGTTAATAAGTTACATCCTAAGGTTACTTTTTGCAAATTTCATTAATATTTAAATGGTTGTTGAGATTTTTTTTTCTTTTATGACAGAGACAAACCAACATGCTCTGACACAATGAAAACCATGACATTCCTCCTTTGCAGACATTGCACACATTGCAATGCACAGTGTTTTAAATCTGGCAAAATAAAAGCCGAGTACAAATACGACCAATCAGCTTGCCTGGCCTCGCCGAGGTGTAAAAAAAATGAAAGCAGGAGATGGATGACCATAAATAAAACTTATTTCCTGCCACCATATGCACAGTAATAAAAACAACTGTTGATTGCCTGTCGTCTGTGATGGCGAGAATGAGACTGCCTGCTGAAGCACATTTCAGAACAAATATTGTTTCATTCTGCAGTGGTCAATATTGTTTTATTCCTCGCTGTAACAGGATGTAGGAAGGCTCCGTTTGGAGTGCTGGCACAAATAAAAACGGTGTCGATACAAACGGGTTATTTGGGATCACCTGCTACATTTTAGTAACGACCCCGTCAATGCCTCTGACTCCGAGAGGTGCAGTCCTAATGTACCTCTCGTTATTATGAAGCACTTCAATGAACATTAAACTCGCAGCGTAGCGCCGGGGCCCGCGTGCGTTCCAGTTGTGGAGCCCCGAGGCCTCTCAGCTGTTCTGTCGAGTGGACGCCAACGCTTCTGGTTGATCCCCTGTCTGAAAGCACACTCCTTGCCACAGGGGACGTTTGCCTGGTTGACGGCCAAAGCTGCAGCTTCAGTGGCTTTTTCGGATGACAACATCAGCACCACATGCTCAGCAATAGCTGTGTCCTTTTGTGCATCAGACATAGACCCGATATGTGGAGTCACTTCTGATTGACTTTATGTGCCCTGATAGAGAAATGAATTTTCACAAGTAATATGTTTTTGGTTTAAAACATAAAACTAAGAAAATTCTGAATGAAATTTGAAGGGTGAAAAAGAAGCTGCTGCCCAAAGATTCAACAGAACTTTGTCATAATCTAAGCTAAGAAAATGTAAATGATGTAAAAGAAGCAGAACACAAACTTAAAGAAACAAAGCCAAAACTAACAAAATTCTAAAAGTAGTAATAGGCTACCTAAAGACCAGATAAAAGCTAAAAAAAATAAAAAACTCTTGTTAAAAGTTACAAGAAATAAAATTCTAGCTAAAAATAGCAAACGTGTAGCTAAAAGCAAAAAGTAGGAAAACAGTAGCTGGAAGCTATAAGTAACAAAAAGCTAGCTAAGATCTAAACATAGCAGAATGGTAGCTAAAAGTAGCAAAAGGTTAATTTAAAGCTATATAAGTAGCTTAAAGAAGAGCAAGAATGCTGAAGATTTCAAAGAGAACAATGTTTTTGTTTTTGTATTTCTATGGGCAAAATATAATCTTTGTTATAAATAAAGTTAAATATGTTGAAAGTGTTAGGGTTTGGGTTTATCTTGTGTTTTTGTGTTCAGGTTGTTTCTTTTCTTGTCTTCATGTTTTGTCTTGTCTCTGTGCCTCAGTCATCATTCACTTCTCCTCAGTCAGCTCTTGTTTACCTGCCACGCCCTTCTCCTCCTGCTCTCATGATTCTCACTCAACTGTGCCCACTTCCTCTAATTACCCTCTGCTGTATAAAACCCGGTCATCTCCTCCGTTCACTCGCTGCTTCATTGTTCTGTGATTGTTTGCCCGGTCGTGTCTTGGTTGTCTTGTTCCTACCTTGTTTCTGGATTTTGTCATGTTTAGTTTTTGCTGCCACGTCAGCTTTTGTTTTGATCATCTTTTATTTTAATAAATTAGTTTCCTTTTTGAATGACGAGTCTGCGCTCTGGGTTCGCCTCCTTTTCCCCACACCATGACAGAAAGATATAAAAGTTATAAAAACCAAAAGTCATAACATGCATCTGAATAAGCTGAACGTTTTGAAATATGAATGGCTAAAACGGCACAATGTATGCAGAAGCAATTTGATTGCAAAAAACCATTTGGGGAAACAATAAACAATCGGGTGAATGCTGAATCAGTGTTTACACAATTAGGTGCAGCTCTACACAGATCCTGTTGTCGTTGGAGACTGATTCTGAGTTGCAGAATGAGTGTCATTGATGTGGATTTTGTGCCTCACTACAGCAAAAGTGCCAGACAGCCATATTCATCAATAATTGTCACTTTATCTGACTGAGCAGAAAAGTTATTTGCAGCATGAGACAGGCAGAGTGGAGGATGACAAAAGAGCAGCCAAAGTAATTTCATTTAAATTCCATTCACCTCCGTTTGCATTGCTGTGCCTTCAGAAACCTCAGACATCTCCAGGAATCAGCAAAGAGAAAGAGAAGCTGCAGCCAAGCGAGGACGAGGGACTGCAAGCGTTTCATATCTGAATGAGATCAGAGGGGTTGCACATGTAAGCCTGCAGTGATTTCCCACTGCGCCGACACACCCTGAAGAACTCCAAACATCACTCCAGCTGGGTTAAATTTTCAGACAGGTTGAAAGTAATCTGTCAGGTTCTCATGAAGCAGGCAGGAAAGCATTATTTGTCTCAGCATATTTACAAACTTTCAGGAAAGACGGAAGCGAGTGAAGCAATCCAATTCTTCTGGACTTCTTTAACCAATCAGGAGCCGCTCGTCGTTCTTTAACGACAGCTTTAAAATTTACAATTAGGAAGATGTACAAAATAACTTTTTATTTGGGTAAATAAACTGTAAGTAGAGTTTCGGTCACATACTGAGCATGACAAATTGTAAAAATGAATAATAAAAGTAAAATACTTGTCAATTCTTCAGAATTCCCCCATAATGAAACAGATCATTTTTCTCCCCTGCTGTCAAAAGGCCTGTGTGTGTGTGTGTGTCTGTCTCTGACCAAAATATCTCATGAACAATGGACAAATTTTAATGAACTTTGCAGAACCTAAACATTGAATGCACATCTACAACTGATTACCTTTTAAAGTCAACCTGATTCAAGATGGCCGCCACTGCCAACTGACAGAGACGACACAAAAGTAGCTAATATTCAGTAAAAGCTACAGATATTGAGCTGTGGTAGTAGCTGAGAATCATTGGCAGCCTGTGCTCTGATTGGACAGCTCACATTGTCGTGCATAATGTTATTTTCAATGTTTGACCAAAACGGCTGCAAATCTGTCATTTCTCAACACAAGGAGCTTAGTTTAAAACTGAAAGGCAGTGGGCAATATGCATTCTTCAAGAAATTTTAGACCTTTAATTACCTTCAGCGATCAGCAAAACACCTTTTGCAAACTGAAAGTGATGACCGTTTAATTTTTTAAGATTGTCCAAATGTTCAGTAGTTCAGAAAATTGGATTTGTGTGTGAAGTATAATTTCATATGTTACACACCAGCATCACTTTTTGGTTCAAACGGAAACACAAACAGATGTTGTAATCAGGATTTACACACATTACTTGTATCTTAACTTCATTAGCCATCTGTGTTTTCTAACTTAAAGTAAATGAAGACATTTTTTAAAGCTGGTGAATCTGAAATGAGCATCAAAACAAACAAACTTCTGAGACAAAGCTAAAGAATCTGAGCTCTGCAAACTGAACATGCCAACCCCACACTGAGGTTTAAGCTGATTACATGGCTGGATTTACACAAACATCCCAGAGCTTCATGACGAGCTCTGCAAATTTGAAGTAATCTGTTGTTTATTCTGCTTTGGCAAAATAAATACAAGCGTTGTACTGCTGTAAGACTCTTGCAATCTGCCAATCAAACAGGAGTATTTCAGTGCTTTGTTCCATCATAGTTTACTTCTATTTTTATCTTTTAATTAGGCATCATAGGTGATAATATTCACACATTTTATAAAAGAGAAAACAGCAGTCTTGCCGTGTTAAACATTTGCTCTAATAGTGTTATCATTTTTGTTTATTCTGAAAAGCTTCTTTCTAAAACTAATTGTTGCTGATTCTTTTCTTAATTAACCAAGTTAACAATGAAATCTTACACCAGATGTGTTTTTTTTTGTTATTGCATTAACATTTTTTAAACGTATTGCTTGTATCAAGTTTGCAAACAGCATCTTTAAAACAAAAAGGTCAGATTTATTATTGTTGCTATAAAGATAAAACATGTATGTAAAATGAAACAAAACAAAAAGCCACGCTACAGCTCAGGTTTACAAAAAAAACAAAACAACACCAACAAAGCCGATCGAGTTCAGTGAAGAGAAGATGCCACGCTGTAGAGTCTGGTGCTTAAAGCGTGTCACGGCCGCCCGTGGTGAAGCTGTCATAGATCCCATTAGAACCTGGATTGGTGTCCCTTTGCGCCACACGCTACAGCAGGATGACAACTCTGTGACAAGCCGTCAGCTGCTGGCACCAAACAGTCCTTTAGCTGCATGTCTGCGTGCTCTGTTTTCTTGCAGAGGGTGCTCGGGTCACCTGAGCCCAGGTATGTTTGAGCGGCGGTCCTGCTGGGAGCGGAGTCCCTCACCGACTGTCCTGCTAATGCAGTACTCTTGTTGGCAGCGCTGCTTGGTAATCTCCGTGGACGTCTTCTGACAGCTTTGACATCTGCACCTCCGCTTTGTGTACTGAACCTTGGCCAGGATCCGGTGGATTCCTGGAGGAAAGTGAGTCGAGCGTCGCAAAACAGTCCAACTGTGGTTTCATCAGGCAGGTCGCCTCCTTCTAAATGTGATATGTTCAATAATAAAGACTGCAAGCAACATAATTTAATTCTTTTATCCTAAGCTTCAGTCAGAAATGTTGTGTTCATGCAGCAGGTTGAGTCCTCCAAGGTTTACTTCCTGCCTCCTCTCTCTCCAGTTTGTCAGTTTTTACCTAAATGGGTTTTAAAGATGCATTTAAAATCATTACTGGCATTAAGATCATCATCTAGTTATTATTTTCCACATAATATTTACCATCACATAACAATGGATACCATTTAAATATTTTATTCATTCAATCTTGCCACTTATTTGCCTTGTGTGATTATTTTTGTGTCCCTGCTGTGCAGTAAGACCTTTTACATTTCTCTCCTTCTGTGCAGTTATTCACTTTCCATGAAAATATTGGAATATATTTAAATAGAGCTGTAGGTGTGAGCACATCTAAAGTTATATTTATCTACAGCTTAAAAACAGGAGTATTTTTGCCATGAAAAATGGTCTTTAATTGTGGCATTTTTCTACAAACTTACATGTTTGTGTAGCTTTTTTGCTTTGAGCTACAAAAACACTGGGCAAAAGTGAACTGTGCATCAGTTGTTACCAAGCTTGTGTTTATATTTTACTGAAAACTGACTTAATTACTTCATCTGAGAAACTTAACATTTATGATTGTTATGTGGAGAAAGATCCATGCATGTTTATTCTGTGAAAGGTCTGAAAGAAGCAGCTTTGTTTTCTGTGAGTCCTGTTTGAATAACAAGACAAGCTAGACCTAATTTAGTAAAACCTAATTAAAAAAAACTCAAAAGCTCGAAGACAGCATCATCTGGTTACATCCATTTGATACCAAGAAAGTTTAAAATTGGGCACAAAAAGATCACACATCCCTGAGTGGGATCAACATTTCGAGTCTTTTAGGACAACATTACAGTGGTGCAGCTTCAGATAAAAAAAGGTTCAAATGCTTTTTTTGTGAGAACTATTTGCATATTTACATATTTTATAATTTCCACTATTTCTTCTATTTTGGAAAAGTCTGGTTGTTTGGAAACCCATCATTAAATTTATTAGATGCAGAAACATGAACAAAATATTTTATTTATGTCTTTTAACATTTTGCATATTAAAGAACATTGTTTTGTGGCACAGCACTTCCCCTGTTTGTCTTCCTCCTTTACGGCCTCATTTTTTTTTTTAAGTTCATACTGTAAGTAATTTCTGTGCGAATTCCTCAGAATGGCTTTTGGAGTCTCCCAGGAACCAAACCGATCATAAAAGTCTTCAGCTACATCTATAACTGTAAATCAAAAGGAATGTAATTCCCTTGTTCAGGAAGTTAGCTTCTTGCTGTGCTGCAGTCCTCGTGATCTCTGAACTGTCCCGTCCTAAAAAAAAAAACTAACTCCACACATTATTTCTGCATAACCAGCTGCTAAACTCACAACCTGCTGAGGAACAGAAGGTTAAAGAAGACCAGAGCTTTGCATTTACTATGAAAATGCAACGGGAACCCCGAGTGCTGAATATCTTTGCTGAAATTAGCAGAAGAAGCTGAAACTGAATTGTTAAATTAAACCAAGCAGAACAAATGGTAAAATTAGCAAAACAGCAGCTAAAACGGGCAAATACAATGCTTACTTTAGTAGGACTGTAGCTGAAAGTAGGAAAACACATTCTGAAGCTAAAGTCAGCAAAATTGTAGCTAAAAGCTCAAAAAAGCAGAATAGTAGCCAAATGCTAAAAGTAACATAAGAGGTTAGAAAAAAAGCCTGGATTCTGAAGCAAATTTCAAACAGAACAATGTTTTTAAGGGAGCTGAGGAGATCTCAGTGTGTTTCTGCTGGAAAATATTTGCAAATAAAGTTAATGACTTTGCTATATATGATATATGAAAATAGCACAAAAATACTTGGATTGCAAACAAAACGTGCAGAAAAACAAAAAGCAGGACAACAACAGTTTGAATGCTGGCAGAATTAAATTCAGATTTCACTGCTGGTCGCTCTCTGCATCTGTGGACGACTGCACTAAGAGGTTTAAACGTTTCTCACCGCTTCTCTTTGTTAATGGATCATCAACGGGGCTGAAACCGGCAGGAAGCGCTCCTGCCAAGGCGTGTGGTAAAAGGCACTCGACGTCGCCTCATGGATGTGTCTCAGTCAACAAAGTTTGCTTTAATTTGGTGGTAATCTGCAAAACTGTGCATCCAGCTTTCAAAGTAATTAATGCGTATTTGTACTGAGCAGCCTCCTCTGATGAGTACACAGATATTCATGAGGTTTTGACAAAATAAGCAATCAAATGCGTGAAAAGTATTTCTAAGAATCTCATCTTTAAATTTACAACGCTTCAGATGTCCTAGTTGTTGTTAAAGTTAAACTATGCTTTTTACAAAATGAAAGGTAATGAATCCAAATAAAATCTACAAATACTAAAGATCTAATTGGCTGAATGTAATCCTGTCAGTCTTGCACCGTATTTGCTAAAAAAAGATCAACTTCTTCTCACCTAACATCACCTGCAATGTGTCTAATTTAAGGCTCAGAATATAAAATGTGTACTAGCTGGAACAGCTGCCACTATTTACGCTTCTTCTTCGTGTTTCATTGATGGAAAATAGATCGGGTGCTAATGAATGCGTGCCACCCATGGTCCTCCATCCTGTCAACGATTTGGGCTCTGCTACAGAGACCCCTTTGTCCACAACGTCTTTGTATTGATTTTCTGGCATATGCTTGTTTTTTAATTTTTTTTTCTTTTTTTCTGAATGGTCCAATTTGTCAAAGTCATAATGCTGCAATAGCTTTGCTTTCTGCATGTACTCAGATTGTGCAGACGGACAGAAAGAAAAGCCTCGCCGCTCCATAAAGAGGCTGGGCTGAAGGATTTTCTGTGCTTCTTTTTAACTGGATAGTCTTTTCAGAAAAGAATATAACTTCCCCGGGGGATTTGTGTTGTAGGATAGAAGGCGTTTAGATAACTACATGTCGGAAACACTGTCTAAAGATATAAGTGAAGTTCTTTCTAATGCACTTTCGTTATGAAGTCTGGCCTCTGTTCTGCGGTAGAAAATTTCTATTCTGACTTTGTCACAAGGCTTTAGAGTGGATCTCTGTCTGTGTGAAGTGTTTCAGCGCATGCATGTTAAAGCAACCAGAGAAACTAGTGTGAATGCTGAGAGCTGAGAGAATGACTGCTGCAACCTGCTGAATAATCTGAAACTGAGTCCTTAAAGCTAAAAGAAGCAGAACATTATCGAGAACAAGCAAATAACTAGCTAAAAAAAGCTTAAAACTAGCTAAAAGCCAAAAGTACCAAATTGTTAGCTAAAAGATAAAAGAAACAAAATGCTAGTTAAAAGTTCCAAACCCTACCTAAAAGCTAAAAGTTGCAAAAGGCGAGCTAAAAGTGAGGTATACGTAGCATTAAGAGACAAAAATAGAACCAGTGCTCTGTAGCAGATTTTAAAGACAATGTTTTGAAGAATTTGAGAAGCTCTTAATGTGTAGGGATACAATATTTGTATAAAAATGACAAAAACTGAAAGTCAGAGCACCCATCTCCTGAATTAAAAAGCACAACAAATGCAGAAGTAGTTAGATTGCAAAAAGCGTATGAAAAAAAAAAAAAAAACAGGCAAATGATCATGTGAAAGCTAAAACCTTTACACAATCATCCTGGGATTTAAGCACATTTTGCAAACACTTAGGTGGTGCAAATCTGCTCTGTTCCCAAAAGAGTTCACATTTGCTGTTCTCCAGCTTTGTTTGCAGGCAGCCAATTATGTGGCAGGTGCACGGAGCAGGTAAATACCCTGTAAAAGCATCCCCGCACACACAGACACACACTAATTTTATGCTTTTTTTATTGACTCTGTGGATTCCAGCAAGAATGCATCAGAAGAAAAGAGCCTCTGTCTCAGTCAGGGAGCCTCGGGCTTCTGTCACAACTGAGGAGTGTTATTCCACGGCGGGCAGAAGTCGGTGCTTTTACTGCTCCTGAAAGAGATGCATTAAGAAAATGAAATAGACTTTGACTGTTACTGGCCAGAATTACCTGCAGCAAATTTAAAGCAAGATCTTATGAGAAGTCATTGCATTTTAATTTGAAAGTGCAATAACTCATTTTAGTCATTTACTAATGGAAATCTTTATTTGACAAATTAAATTTTCCAACCTTTTACTGGGATAAAACGTATTACAGATGGTTCTACAAGTATTTTTGCTCATTTCTGACATTTTGGGCAATCTTTAGGCAATATGTTTAATTATTTTGTTTCTGTTTCCAAAACATTATGTGTGACTGTGTCTTAGAACAGAGAGACTTAGTGAACAGCGCATTTTAAGGACAGAATGAAAACTTTTAAGGCAAAAACATTCCCAACTTTGCCATGTTTCCATTCTTTGTTCAATTGCATTTGCTGCTCAAATGTTATATGAACTCAAATAACATTCAAATGTTGCTCAAATGTTATTTGAACAGCAAAGGCAATTGAGCTTTTGAATTAAAATGTCAAACTTGACCATTTAAACACCCAAAAGGAGCATGTGTTTTCAAGCCCCTCCATTGTTCCTACTTCTATCAGTGGAGCTTTAAATGCTTCTAAACCTTTGTTCAAGTTCACCTGTCATTTATGGAATTAAGTGGAAATAAAAACTTTAATTTTCTGCAAAAATGCTATGTGAATGCTGAGAGCTAAATGACTTTCCAGAAAAAAAGAAGAAAACAAGCACAACAGGAGCTAAAAACAAACTGGAGAATAAGAAGACAAAATAGAAAATGCTGAAGTAGGTTTCAAAGGGAAATATATTTTGAAGGAATTCATCTCAATGTATTTGTACGGGGAGAACCTTTGTAAATAAAGGCAAAGCTTCTGAAAAGAAGAAAAGTTACAAAAAACAAAAGTAATAGCCCAGTATTCCCATCTGAGCTGCATGTTTTAGCGTTTGATTAAAACAGCACAAAGTATATGGAAGTAGTTCATTGTCAGGGAATGCTGACTCGACATTCACACGAGTACATTCACATGGCCATGTATCTAAATTGGATCTCTAATTTGTTGGTGTTAGTCAGTAAAAATCAAGCAGCACAGGAGCAATAGATCTGAAGAAAGATACATTTAAAGTGCCAAAAAAGAACAACAGCTTCCGTCATTTGGAAGTGGAGCCATAAACCAGCGTACAGTCTGTATGACCAAAATGAGTGATCCCAGAGAAAAGACCTTGGTGGGACGATTATCCTACATGCCGATTATTCTTAATGAGATCCAGAGTTTCCCTTATGGAGATGTCAGACTCACACAGCTTTGCTTCTGCATGAACTTTTATTCTGCAGACGGACAGAAACAAAAGCCTCGTCTTTCCTTAAAGACGCTGGCCTGAATAATTTTCTGAGCTTCTCTTTAACAGAATAGCTCGAAGAATATAACTTCCCTGGGGGATTTGTGTTGTAGGATAGAAAGAGTTTAGATAACTATATGTCAGGAACAGTAGTGTCCAAAGGTATAACTGAAGTTCTTTCTTATGCATTATAAAATCTGGTGTGCAGTGGTAGAAAATTACTATTCTCACTTTGTCACAAGGCTTTAAAGTGGATTTTGGTCCAGACAAAAGCCATTTCTTCATTTCCGTCTGTGCATAGTGTTTCTGTGTACCCATGCACGCATGTTAATAATAATTATTATTTTTGGATTGAAGTACATTTTGCAAACACTCATTATCTAAATCTGTTCTGTTCGCCGGAGACATTACATTTGCCATTATCCGACTGTGTCTGCAGGCAGCCAAAAGCATTACGCCAATGGTTACTAATGAGAGCCAGAGTTTGTTTTTTTGTGAAGATGGAAAAACCTTTTAAGAAAAAAAAACAAAAAAACTTGAACGCAGAGCTAAATCAATCAGACCTAAAAGCCTGGATTATGATGGTCTAATTGGCTACGGCACCAATGCATGCATTGCAACATCAACATGGTGCCATTTATTTTTTTAATTAGTTAACTTTGCAGGCTTTAAACCTTCTTGGGTTTGTTTGGTCATAAACAAACCTTCCTTTCTGCTATCCATGTTTTGCAAAAAGTGCCACTTGTGCAGATTACAAGAAGGTGCACAACTAGCCTAAACAACACCCAACAAGCCAGGTACGGTCACATTGGTTTTTGGCACTGGTGTGGTTTGTCTATAAACTAAACATTATGCTAAAGTGTCCAGGCAGAAGGCAGTCCTATTTAAAAGTTGGGGATTAGTCTCAGCTACTACCACACCAATTACTAGCTCAATATCTGTAGAACTGACTGAGTTATAGCCATTTTTGTCTTTGCTTAGGTAACTTAGTCATCTTAAATTGGACTGACTCCTAAACCTGCCCAGTTATAAAAGTATATTCAGTTATGACTTTCCAAGGGTTTTATTGAAATCTGTTCAGAGGTTCATGAGATATTCTGCCAACATGGCAGACAAATGAAAACATAGACAGTGGAAAAAACATTATCGCCTCTTCACCTTCGGTTGTGGGCGATATGAAATTGTCAGAATCAGTTTTTGAGTCTGTTCAGAAAAAACTTAAAGCAAATACTTATAAGCAACACATTTCTTGAATGTATATTTATTGTGAAACATGACAAGCTGTGAAGAATTTTAAAGAGTCTGACTGTATCTGGGAGAATAAAAGTGACTGTTTAACCGCAGCTGATTGAGTCGTTCCACACCTGACTGCTGATACTCATGACTCAGTCGAGCCAACATTGTCTGTCCGCAGCTCCGTGCCAGACTTTGCCAGGAGGAGTTGATGAAAATGACTCTTTCCCTTTCGGTCGAATGTCACCTTGGCTGTCACGCTGACTGGAATTCGTTTGGAGCGTGAGTGAATTCTCCAGAGTGACAGCGAAGATTGCTAATCCGTCAGACTGATTTGGTGACAGGCAAAAAGTGCTAATCCTCCCCTGTTATTCAGTTCCAGTGAATACTTGCTAATCCCTCGCCGAGGCTCTAAAAAGAAATGCCATTAACGAAACATCTCTCCAGGAAAATAATTAGAAGGTCTGGGAGCAAAGTCCATGCTCCTGATATAAACACAATATTTACTGTTTATCAGTTTATACCTTTTGACTCCAGGCAGTCTCTAATTAATGTTGGTAGAACGTTATATATTACCTCATACCAATAGAAATGTAAATTAGGGCCTGCATCTAAAGGCCTGACATTCCTTGAATGAATGCATATCCCCCCACCTCCTTTCCTGACAGAATTTTAAATTAAGACTATCTTGTGTTTAGAAATAATAGTGTTGTAGCCGTTTTGGTCAAACGTTGAAAAACACATTGTGCAAACTCTTTTGCAATGTCTTACCTGAGCTGTTAGTGTTTGGAGAATGTGTTGTGAATGACTCTCAGCTACTACCACACCAAATCTGAGCTCTATATCTGTATAATTCACAGAGGTACAGCCATTTTTGTGTAAGATATAGCTAATTAGCCGTTGCGGACATCTTGAATTAGGTTAACTCCAACAGTTTTTAGGTTTTAGGGCAAAGATGTCATGCAAAGTGTTGGGGACAAAGCTCAGCTACCACCATACCAAATGTAGCTCAATACCTGTAAAAGTGACTTAGTTATAATTGAGTTTGATAAGGTTGTTTGTTTAGCTGTGGGAGCCATATTGAATCAAGCTGACTCCAGATGATAATCGGTGTAAATGTTAACCCAATGATTACTTTGTGAAAGTTTGTTCAGTGAGTCATGAGATATTTCCCTAACTGCACAAACATGAGCAAAAGCCTTATCGCTCCTTTTTTAGTTGCTGCCAATTAAAAAATACTTTAGTTACAGGACAAATCTTTGAAACAGGCTCTGATTCAGTTTTCAGATACGAGCTAAGAGTGTGTCAGCATATGATACAGAGATCATTAATATAGGAACAGTCTTGTTCAAACACTTTTCCAGTCTATAGTTTCTCATTTCTTGAGCAGTTTCTGAATGAATCCTTTACTGCGAGTGATGCTGCTGCCGTTGATTTCTCTCCGTTGCAGCATAAACACGATCTGATGTGCAGCCAGGAGGAACGCGGTGCAGATTTGGCTCTAAACGTCCACATGAGTTGGAACATCTGTCTGATAAAGCAGCTGCTCCGGAGATCCACCCAGCATCCCGCCTTTCATCAGATTCCTTTTATTAATATTTGCTAACAGGCAAAATTACCTCCTCAACATGTGGAGCTGAATATGGAGACATTTTCAGGTCCAACGTTGGCATCAAGTGGAGGAGACTTTCCAGAGGAGAGGAAGTTGTCAGATGGAGAAAGGAAAATAACTGGGGGTAATCACAAGTGTTTTGGTAGATAGAGGAAAATATCTTTAAATCAGAGGAAGTGTTGAGTCTTAATTTGGTTTCAGATAACTAATGCAAATGTAGTATCAGTTGAAATCATTTTAGTAATAAGAGCTGAGCTTTTTGTGCTACTTTACAAAAAGCTTAGTTCAACTTGTCCAAGCACCGTCTTTGAACCAATAAGTCTGTTAGAAACTTCTTTTCATAATGCTCAAGTTATTCATCTAATTATTGGCACATTTATGCAACCGTATTGTCAACTGTGAGCCTTTTTTCACAGGATGAATCATCTCTTTTTGACTGAATGAGAAAGTTAAATCTGGGAGTGAAAAGGCCTGCAGATCTGATGGTAAAAGTGAATAAAAATATAAAGCACGTGGGTGGAAATGTCAGAATAATAGTCTCATATTTTGAGCGATGACCTACTTTGCCTTTTCTGCAGTTCTGTAAAATGATTCATACCACTTACGGTTAAAGCTAGCTTGTTAGCACAGCTTAAAACAGCTAAGCGCAAAGTTTTTGCTGTTATTATTTTTATTAAAGCTAAAGAGTTAAAACTTCCATTTTCTGTTTTTTAAGAGTTTGTGCGAGGCTATTTCTTGAACATAAGAAGCAAAATAACAGATTAACTGCTTCGTTATGAACACTGACACTTTTTCTGTCATGAAGTTTTAGACTTCAAGAATCTTAAGTCAGCATGTCAGCCAAAATATCTCAAATTTCTTTTAAACAAACAAAGAATTCAATATTATGTCAGTTACTGGATTTATAACTGATCGACTAACCATTTTGCTTGATTTTTGTGTTTATACCTAGCTAAGGTATTTAATTCCAAGCTCAAGCATTATTTAGACAGATTTGAAGTTTGTTTCTGATTTTCTGCACAAATTCTCTTTCATTTAATAGCCTTTTAGATAAAAAGCTGTGACGTTTACAATCACTGTGATGGTATCTATTGGTATTTTTTGGAATTGTCATTTTTGTCTTTTGAAACCAAAAGACTGCAGCGAGAGGTGCACCTGCTGAAGAACAACAAAGAAAAAAACTATTTTGATTGACTTGACACTAAAATATAACCTCAGTTAATATCATAACTAAATGGATGGTGTCATAAATAGCACTTGAGAGAAGCAAATAAGCTCAGACGCTCATTAAGAGACTGAGTTTTGCCTTTGCAGGGTCATAGATATAATCAAGGTAATCCTTAATTAGCTTGCTTTTTTAGATTAAAGTATGCATACGATATAAAATAAAGATGACACAATCACTGTGACGTGTCATTTTTAAGATTCATTAAGGTTAGTATTTGGCAGCTTTCAGTGTTGGTCTTTGTGGACAAAGAAGTTGCCATATTTGGTCATATTTGACTCGACAAAATATGTTTCTTTTAAGATGAACCTCTATTGAAATGGAGCTGGAGTATGGTCACATTTAGAGTCTATCTGGTCCCTGTATAACCAAAACAAGAGCTGTGTCAACATCCTTGGTACAATGTCAAGCTGGTTCCTTTTGCAGGTTGGACTCCAGATCTCAAGGCATAGTCATGGAGAGGAGGGGGTCTGGTTTGAGAGTAAATAAAATTTCTTAAATTTACTGGTTTGAGGTATGAATCATGCCCAAAAACAGAGGTCCAGGATAGAAGTGGCTAAAATGAGCTTCCACCGTAGGGGGGCCAGGCTCAGCCTTAGAGATGAGGTGAGGCGGAGCTTGGAGTAGAACTGCTGCTCCTCTGCATTGAAAGGATTCAGCTGAGATGATTCTGGCATCTGATTAGAGGTTTTCCAGGATGTTTAACTGTGAGGAGACTATGTGACAAACCCTAAACTTGCTGGAGGGATTATGTATTCCAGGGGTGGTCAATCCTGGTCCTCGAGGGCCACTATCCTGCATGTTTTCCTTGTTTCTCTGCTCCAACACACCTGATTCAGTGGTTAAATCACCTCTTCATGTTCTGCAGAAGCCTGTTAATCACCCATTGATTCAAATCAGGTGTGTTGGAGCAGAGAAACAAGGAAAACATGCAGGATGGTGGCCCTCTAACCCCTGGTGTATTCTCTTTGGCCTGGGAACACCTTTGAATCCCCCAGGAGGATCTGGAGAGTGTCGCTGGAGAGATGTCTGGGTTTTCCTCAAGAACCTGTTAAACTAGAAAGGCTAAGCAACAGGAGTCAATCCATCTAATTGCACCATGATTCATGGAATACATTTAAATTGTATGTGAGTTATTTCAAGAGTTTATGTTTTTTTAATCCAGTTCTGTTGGTCGTTTATGATATCAGCATTTAGTAACCATGGATTTTGGACTTGTGCTTCAACCTTTGGACCAAAGAAGACTTTCTTCATTTTTCACATATTCTGTTCTAATGAGGTGTGGACTTGTGTTCAAAGCTTCTTTTCTTTTGAACACAACAAAATTCAGCCTTTTTTTGTCATCTATTTTCACTTCTATAAGTAAATTAAATATCTCATTTATGAGTTTTCTTGCAATTTCATAGCATAGCACATTCCATGGCTCTGATTTCTTCTAAAATCCCAGTACGCCTCTGTCGAATTTTTAAGATCAAGCGTGGACTTAAATCAATATTTAGGATCAATACAGCTACTGTATAATTGCAACTGGCTTCTATTAGGATAGTACAAACACCTCCCCTGAGCTTTGTGGGGAGCATAAAGACAACAAAAGACGATCTAACATCCTCTGACCCTTTTTGCCTCTTTTATTTTGGGAGGGAATGATTAGTTGTAAGTCAACAGTTGACCTTTAGTGGAACTTCGGTTTCTTTGTGGTTTGGCCTTTTCTCAAACTAAAAGTTTCCCTCTTTTTTAGAAACCAGATGGAGCTTTTGGGTTCAGATTTTCTCCAGCTGAATACAACCTGTACAGCATGTGGGATGTTTGGGTGGCTTTATTATGGTCGTTGGGCCTTCACACAAGCTTAGCGGAAGATAATCCTAACCCCTGCCCCAGCTGCAGCAAAGCCTCGGACGGCTTCTATACAAGCCGCCGAAACTTAGAGCTAAATAATCAAGAAGATTTGATACATATTACACAAAACTTGTTTGCAGGAAATACGATTATTGAAATGGGGGCAGGAACAAAGTGATGTAATATGCTCAGACAAATCTCATTTTGGTGAATGAGAAAGGGACCTATGAATCAGTGGTGGTTTACTTATACCATGAAAAATGGATGAGTTCTACCTCCTGAGACTAAAATTAGACAGTAACTGAATATGGTGAGTGTCCTTCAAGTAACTCTGATCTATAAGCAACAACAGGCAGGGAGAGGAGGTGAGAAAAACCTGCCACTACCAAACTCTTACTGAAATATGTAGGAGGACATAATGTCAGCATAGCAAATCAGATTATTCCCTTTCTTGGGAACCTAAGTAGTCATTGAAATGAGTCGGCAGCATCTTTTCAAGCAGTCGTTTGTCACAGTGTGATTACTGTGTGTAGGTCCTTCAGTGACAACGGCACTGAGGTGAAATAAAAGTGACTCACAGCAGCAAGAACAGGAACACACACCTTACAGTAGCTGCAAATTGGAGCATCTGCATAATAATGTTTTGAAATATTGAAGAGCGGCTAATGGATTAGCTAACTCAATAATTAATTATTGAAGAAAGACCTTAATGGGCATTTAGGTCTTTTAGCCTTTAAAAGAAGTTTTTAAATAATACGCAACAAAAGCCATGTATAGACGAAGCAGGATTGAATATAAAACATGCTTTTCTTTCGTTTTTTCAAAGTGGTTCTGGTTAATAAAAGCAAAAAAGACCAGCTATTGGTTTTCATCAAAGGTTTCTGTTACATAAATAGTCTGAAAGGCAAAGTAAAATGCAAGCACAAGTGTTTTGACTTTTGTCTTCTGAGGTGCAGCAAATGCAGCGTGATTTATTGTTGATGTTGGTTGGTGATAAAAAAAAGGAGAACTTAATAGTAGTAAATGTTTTCAGACCAAGGCAGCCAAGAATAAACTGCCAGAGTTGTGCTGTATCAAAGTATTTTAGTGGAAAGTCACTTGAGACTTGCAGATAAATCCACTCAAGCATGTAAAAAGTTAGCTTTTAAAAATAGGTTTCCCCTTTTAAGGTTTTAGATCACCTAAGAGCCCTGAGAACTGACTAAATGTTGTTGCATAAAGTATATTTCGTTCTTAGATGAGTCATATGAGGTCAGCGGGGGGCTCCAGTGATAATTATCTCATGGGACAATTACTTTAAGAACTGCTTGTTAACCTCTGGATGTGAAGCTCTGACTGTTATAATCATTCAGTGTAGGATTCTGAACATAAAATTGCAACAGCAGGATTTTACACATTTTCTTGACTGTTTATTTGTAGATGCAACAAGGTCAGACACTCATCAGTGGAGCAGAGGATGAATTATACCTTTCCTGACCTGCCTTTAGCTTTTTGTGAGGGCAGCAGTGCAGCACATTGCTCCTCTCCCTCTGTTGTTTCTCCTAATAAAACCAGCTCTCAGCAGATGCAAACAGCGCTGGTCTCTAAGAATTGGTTGCTTTTCGCCATAAATATGAACGGGTTTTCCTCTAGATTCGTGGATATTACCTCAGTGCAGAGAAACAAGGTTTAGTTGGAAGCTCAACTAATGTCAGGTTGGTGAATTAGACCAGTGGTTCCCAAACTTTTCAGCTTCCAACCCATAAAATAATGGTGACAAAGGTGTGTGACCCCATCTGTTGGACCCTATTAAATAAGGACATAATGACAACATAAACAATCTTAACATCCATTATGCTATTTTTAAATTAATTTGTGAACTTGTATTTCAAGTTTTTGTAATGATTATGGTGCAAACATAGCATAAAAACAAAGTTTTTTATTGTAAGTTGATGTCTGGAGATTATCTAAGGACCCCTATTTGGTGTTAAGTGACCCACACTGGGGTCCCGACCCCAACTTTGGGAATCATTGATTTAGACAACCATCCAAAATCCTAATTTGCACCTCCAAATAGGAGCAATTTGTTGGTGAGTTTGGGCCTCAGTGTTTATGTTTAAGACTTAAAGAAAATACCACGTAGTTATTTTATAGTTTACCCACAAGTTCACCCATCACCCTCGGCTACAGTAATAAAAACAGAACAAAGTTGGCTTTCCTACTTCCCGGGGCTTGACTTTCTTCTTAAAATAGTATTTTTGACTTTTATCCCGACATTCCAAGTTTAATATTGAAACATTTTTCTTTCCAGTGGCTCTAAAACTCCACAAAATTGACTTTCTGTCTCTTCTTGTCTAACCTTTTATTGTTTAGGCCTTCATGATAATCTGCTGGCATTTGATTCACTCTTGTGCTATATTAAAAATAATACAGAAATGTCACATCGTCTGATGGAGCGCAGCACCGAGATATTTGACAAGAAGCAATCTTTAAACACTCACACGTCTCTTTGTATGTATGTTTAATATTGTCTTTTCAGAAGAGTTTTCAAGAACTAAACTTTGTTTTAATGCACAGATTTTTTATAAATTGGTTTCTTTTTGTGTTTAGTGCCTTGACAATTTTCCTGTAAACTGGCTGTATGTAAATAAACTATTAAAAATAAATAAATAAAAGTTCAAATCAGTCATAGATGCTACTGTAAATAAAGATTTGCAGTCCTAATCATTCTAGACTAACAATTAAGATGTTTTTTAATATCTTATCACTTTTATAATTATTAAGTTTTTTAATATTTCCAGGTTAAAAATTAGTTAAGAATATAAAGCCATTTGTACTAAATACATAAAAGAACAAATAAGTAAACAAAATGTTGTGGAAATATGAATAGAAAGAATCAAATATTAAAGAATAAGTCAAAAACATTTATAAAATAATTTTAATCTATATGATTAGATGAAATGATTAACTTGTGATATGGTAAAAACTATAAAAATGTAGAAACACACAATTCATTTAAAGTAAAACTATTTTTAATTTTGTAAATGACTAAATAATCATCTATTAATTTAAAATAAATGGGTTCAGGAAAAAAATGCAAATTAAACATTAAAAAAATAATTTAAAACTGCCACCATTAGGTCAATATGGAAACTACAACATTGCTTACATTCAGCATCTCTGTTAATAAGATAATTATAGAGTTTAGCTGAGAAATGGAAAGTATTTTAAGGGATTTAAGCTGAAGCTCTTCAGCTGTTTATTATATGGTGTTAAAGGTTGTTAAAGCTGGTTTATTTTACCCTATTTTGCACTCCTTCCAATGTGCATCAGTTTAGTTTAGCTTATTTATACAGTTTGCAGCTGTTTCCGTGGGGTTTAGTGGGAGAAACAGGATGTTGATCATTACCGGCACACGCAGAGAAACACAATATTCGTGTCATTACATTCATGTCCACAGCCCGTGCTGCTGTTTTACATAACGCGTCAGTGTTTGCTCTCCCTGATTCAGTTATGAAGCTGTTGTGCAGAGGCACTTCATCATCCCGTCCTCCGCCCATCAACCAGAACAAACACTGACTCAGTATTAACGGGACTTTTTTAAGCCCAGAAAGAGCAGGTGGAGCCCGCAGCAACAGCAGACGCACAATGAGCCACATGGTGGAGGGAGCGGGTGCGCCGCGACGGCTCAACAAGCCACCGCTTCAGAGGAAATGTGACCAGCGGAGCAGAGAGGAGCTGTTTAATTGGCAGAAGGAATGCAGAAGCTTTAATTAACCCAGAAGAACACGGATCAACTTCCGAACCTCAGCAGCAGCATCCAAACGCTGCTGACATTTTGCACTTTGCAGGGTGGTCAGTAAATTGAACCACCCTTCTCAGAATAAAAACTAGATGTTTGACTTTTTAATATTTGTGGTGAATATGAAGCAAATTGTTCAACAGAACTTTACCTACACTGAAAGACAGCGAGTAAAAACAGCCTCCTGGAGCTTTATCTTTCCAACAAACTCTAATAGCAGACTTTTTTTTAATCCCCCGACACCAACAAACAAAAGTGAACAATAATGTTTTCGCCCATGACTGAGTGTGTGTGTTCACATTCGTGTCTGTTACAAAAATATCTCATGAACCAACAGAATAATTTAATTGAATCTTGCAGGAAGCAACCTTTGGATGTTCATCTACAACTGATTAACTTTTGGAGCCAACCCAATTCAAGATGACCGACCAACTAACTTTGGAAAATGCAAACATGGGTATAATTCAGTCAGTTTTACAGATATTGAGCTCACTTTGAGTCGCCTTGTGCTGAAAAGTGATATATAAATAAATGTACCTACCTACCTCAAATTTGATGGGCTTGTAGCAAGGAGTCATTTCCAACACAAATTCCATGACTTTATATAACTTTAGGATTAACTTTTGGAGTCAAGCCTGTTTGTCTGTTAGCAAAATATCTCATGAACCACTGGATGGATCTTGATGAAACTCTCAGACAGTAATCATTGGACTTTGACTCATTCACACCTCCCGCCCTCTCAAGCACCATAGACCCATCTTCAGCCCCCACCATTCTGCCCCCCC
>NC_051439.1:20068520-20101447 GCF_001649575.2 Kryptolebias marmoratus
AGCATATACATCTATATTGTACATATACATCTTCATCTTCCACAGACTAAGACTACTCAAAGAGTGTTGTGAACCGGAGACAAATTCCTCGTGTGTGCCTACACACCTGGCAATAAATCTGATTCTGATTCTGATTCTGATTCTGATTCTGATTTACATCTACAACTGATTCATTTCTGAAGTCAGACACTTTAAGCTGGTTGTCACGGCAAATCAGCATAAAAATGACTCTAAATCAGTGAATTTCACACATAGTGACCTGAAACCTGATGTGGTGGTAGCTGAGAGTCTTTCAGGAAACAGACTCTGAACACAACATCTTGAGATATCGAATAAGACATTATTCAACTCTGGTATTTCTCAACATGAAATGATCTTAGACTAAAAAGGCAGCAGGAGATATGCATTCCTTAAAGGAATGCCAGGCCTTTAATTTCTCACTGTATCTCACTGTACCACAGTTATTTTTGAAATCATAAAAATGATGTAAGGACCCTAATTGTGCATCATTTACTTACATCATTAGATGAAGGCAAAAAGGAGGATTGTTTAGCATCGAGCGCTTTTGTTTTAATCGTGCAGAGAATGTCACAAGGTTCACACTGTGATAACAGTCGCCAACATGAGAAAATCTCTCATGTGAAATAATTCTATTATTCATGCCACTCTCATATCTGGAAATAAGCAAAGCAGCACAGCAGGGAAAACAACGAGATGAATGAATAACATCCACTGTTGATGTCTGCAGTGATTCAAAGTGACAAAAAGTTAAACAGGTTATTTTTAGAAACAAGAAAACAGTTGCAAACAGAGTCCTTCGCAGAGGTTGCAGTGGGAGGAAACAATGGCTTCGTTTCAATGAGCTATATGCAAAATAATTGCAGTCATGTAAAAAAAAAAAAATTCAAGGCTTACATTTACAAGCCTGGGGGGAGGAAGATTTTTTTTTTCCCAGAGAATACATAAACGACCTATGCTTTTAATGGTGCGCATCTTTCTTTCCACACATTTTAGGTTGCTGTGCTAAAAACACAGATTTACTTCACACCTAAAGACAAAAAAAGAGGAGAATCAGACACATTCTGCCCAGAAAACTCATTTACAGTTTACACAATTTTGGACATCTTATGTAAAACAGAATAGAAATGAAAAATGTAAAATTATGTTATGTCAGCAAAAAACTTCCCTGGCTTTGTAAGGACACAGATTCGGTAGGTGGGATGATAATGTGCGAGGTTTTAATGTTCAAATAGAACTGAAGGAACTGCTGTTAAGATTAAATCACAAGTGAATCGAGACAACAGGGGACTGATGTAATCTTCAGCGTGTGGCTCTCCTCGTTTCTTCATTTATTTCGGCTTCATCTTCTACTTGACTCGTGCGTTCTCTCTCATCGTGCTTTACAGCTGATTCTCAGCTGTCACATTTTACTGTGATTTTAATCCAATTCAGAACCAAACCCAGAGATGCTCCAGCCTGTGGGCTGCCCTTTTCAGCAACCCCCCCATCATCGTTCTGTGAGATACTGGATGCGTTCTCTTTTGCCAGCTGCACTATTGGCTCCAAGTGTTTCTAAAAATATGGTGAAGCTCAAAGAGATGCATTTTTGCACGCGCGCCGTTGAGGTCAGCTCGGGGTCCGGCTAACAGGGCCGTGGCTCCGAAGAGGCCACTCAAAATGTAAAGCCAAATGTAAGTGATGGACTGAAAACTTTAAGTCAGAAAATTCTTTTTTACTACATCTGTAGATGAGACGAACTGGTGGTAATATTTGTTCTATTCCAACTCAGTGCGCCTGAACTGGATTAGTATGGATCTGTTTTTTAAAGCAACAATCACTGAAGATGCAGCTCTGTACTGCTTTGATTTAAACAGGACTTTCTATTGAAATAGATGCATCAGGATTGATACAGTTGCAGCAGAACATGTTGAAAAATTCGGTAGAGTTGGTGTGTACCATCTCTAAATAGGTCTAAATAGGTTTAAAATCAGTGTTAAGTGATTTTACTTAATATACTATGCACCATGCAGTTTATACTTTCTTCTATTTTTTCCTAACTGTAAATAAATTGGATCCTAACAATCTAATCAAGTGCCTTAGTCCTACCAAGTATCTTTAGAGCTTAAATATAACCAATTAGTTTTATGGCCAAAGTTTAACAGTGCTTTAAACTAAACAAGTAGTTTTACAGCCTAAATATGCCAAAATCATCTTAATGGATGAGTTACCTTGTAGTTCCAGTGGCTAAATTTAACAAAGTAGTGTTGCTTAAGTAGTGTTGTCAAACTACTAAATTGTCAGGTTTTGTGTTTCTTTTTGTATTTTGTGTCTTGTTTTCTGGTTTCCTTTGGTTTATTGTTGTTGTTGTTTTCTGTTTGTTGCCTGTTTGTCCTCAGTCAGGACTTGTCTTCCTGCCACGCCCATCTTCACCTGATCCTAATCGTAATCTCTCACCTGTGCCCACTTCCCCTAATTACCCTCAGCTTTAAAACCTGCTCACTCCCATTATTCTCATTCCTTGCTTCACCTTTTTGTGTTGCTTTGGATTTTTGTTACATTTAGTTTTGCTGCCCCGTCAGCTTTTTGTTTTCGTTTCTTTTATTTTTTTTAAAATAAATTTGTGTTTTTATAATGAATCTGCAATCTGGGTTCATCTCATTCTCCACTGTTTGTGATCCTAAATAAAGCCAACAAGCATTAGTGCCTAAATCCAGTCAAGAGGGGTTAATTCTTAAACCTAACCAGGTAGTTTTGTGCCTAAATCTAACAAAAGGTTGAGTAAAAAGTTGGAAACGAGAGGTCCAAGTCTGATGGTTTTCTCACAACCTGATTGGTTGTGAGAAAACCTTTTCTTTTCAAAGCAACACCCATCATAGACAGATTTGAGTGTTTAAGCTCCAGACCAACAATCTTTATGGTTGTTTAGATCGGAGCACTTGTTGAAATGTCCCTTTAATTTTGCTCTGACTTTCATTTTGTCCACCACTTGACATAAACTGTACAGCCTAAAAGCCCTTTGGCAGGATAATAGTCCAACAAATGTAAAAGTTGTAGATGCCACCAGTGTTTTAACAAAAACATCCCTTTCCTGTTTTAATGGTGCAACAGTTGGGGTAATTTAAGTGTAGATGTAAAACAATAAAACAGGACACTTTTTAAACCTGTAAGTGTGCAGAATTGCATAAAAACGGGGTGCTACATACTCTCCAGCCTTTTCTTTGTATCAGATAGTAACGTTTCTTAAGGGCATGCAAGTAAAAATATAAAGAATGACACCAGTAGGAGGACAGTTGACTCAGTGTGTCAGATATGGATTGAAACATCAAACAAAGCACGGCTCTTCAGAAGAATCAAACCTACATCATTTTTCAAGGTTGTGCACTCGTACAAGTGCTGAAAAAGAAATTCAATCCAAGGACATGATTTACAGCCTTTGGAGAATCATCTTTCTTTCATCAGTGTCTTCGTCGTGTCATTGACTGATCTATAATATGGCATCACATCACATCTTTTATTTAAATTTTTAAACGTACTCGGCTTTGTTTTGTTGTAAAAATGTGATCATGTTTTTGCACGCGGCTGCGGTTGTGTGTTTGGTTGTCTCTACACAGTTTGTCAGCAAAATATCTCATGAATCACTGAACAGATTTTAAAGGTTTCAGAAGGCAATCACTGGATGAACATCTACAACTGATTAACTTTTGGAGTCAGTCTAATTAAAGATGTCTGCCGCAGCCAATCAATTCTAATCTACACAAAAATAGATATATCTTTGAGCTAAAACTGAGCTGATGGTCATTTACAACAAATGCTCCAAGCTCTAACAGATTATAAAAGAAATCAGATGTGCATCCTGTCATTTTCAGGGTTTAACTAAAACAGTTTTAACTCTAAACGTAAGATGATTTTAGTCTCTGACCTTCAAGGCGGTGAGTGATATGCATTCCTTTTAATTAATCCCATTCCTGTAATATTATCTAGTTTTGAACCTTTTAACTTTGAGGCACCACAAAAGGGTTGTGCATATTATAACATCAGCTATTTTATCAAGCAGAAACTTAAATAACTGACAAATGGATGGTTTGGTTTTGTTCACATCGACTCGGAGCACAACTCTCCGACCTGATCCTCACTGCCGCAGCAGACAACTGGACTGTAATTATTAAACAGAGGGGCAGGCAGGAAGAGGGGCTGACGGGTGAAGGCAGACTGATAAATACACAAAGACAGAGGCAGGAAAGTGGACGGATAATAAGGTGGAGAGACATAGAGTGGATGGCCAACAAGACAGGTCGACAAATAGCAGGACCATCAGAATGACAGCTTTAAAACACCTTAAACTTGACTCCACCTTACCGCGGAAACAGAATTTCTGGCAATGTATTGTATTTAAATGTTGTCTTAAAGCAACTTATCTAAACAAACATGAAAAAACATCATCCACCTTACTCTATTCCTTCCTGGGGTTGTTTTTCATTAATTTGATTGGCACGCTACACAGAGCGGATGGGAGTCAGGGTTTGTAGTTGCTGTGGCAACGGCCTGCTCTTTGTTAAAGGCTACATTCCTGGCATCTGATGTGTCTGTGCTGCAATCGATAAAAACCCCCCAGCCTGCGGGGACTGATGAACGGACCGGGGCTTTCGCCAGGCCAAGCAGGAGAATTGGGTGGAGAAAAGGAGTTAGGTGGAGGATGTGCGAGCCGTACGATGCCGAGATTAAAGAGTGATAGAAAGGCGGGGAGAGATGGGGAGATGCGAGCGGTGCAGCTGATGAGCCGGGCAGAGAGGAGGTGAGTGCTGTGGGAAAAAGGAAAAGAGCGAGCGTGCGTGGCTTCTTTTGCCTCATCTCGGCTATTTTCTGATTGTCACTCACTTTGCTGTCAAAGTAAGGTACCTCTCTGTCTGTGTCTTCGTTATCTCCTTACTTTGCCATGGTTTTTACTTTTTGTGCAGCCAAAAAGGCTCTTTAAAGGCTCCTTTCGTACTTCTACCATTTTTCTTCTCTTTTACAATAGTGCGTTCAAATCTCCACATCTCATAGATGTGTCTTAAGCCTTCCACACCTAATTGGAAAAGATAGCCACGAGCAGAATGCGGATTCTACGGGTAATGAGGCAATTATGAGCAGGTTCTCTGTCTACACAGCCATCTGTCAATTCAACAACCTGTGGCTGCTGAAAGGTGTTTTTATGTTTAGGTCCCTGTCTTTCTATGCTGAGGAAAGGCAGCATGTTTTACAACTGAACTCTGTATTCTCATTACTCCGTCCTTATTGCTTCCCTCCTCTACGAAGCTCTCGTTCAGTGGCTGGAAACAGGAGCCACATCTCGGTGGGTAAACGATGAAAGTGCACCAGAATAAAAATCAACAGTCAAGCAACGATTGGAGGAAGTGCAGATTAATCAGCTCAGACTCAAAAGTGTTTCAGCACATAGACCAAACCACATCAAATGATTTAAATACTGAAAAAAAATGTGACTAAATCATTTATGGAACAAAAGCAGTTTACATAAGTAAATAAAACAGAATATCTCAGATATAAATACAGAAACCTGATTTGTGTAACAGTAAGATGACTCACTCTGTGTTATATTTTCTTTTTACTCAGTGATCATCAATATAGATAAGAAACACTATGCTGTGGGGCTGTTTATTGATTTACATAAAGCTTTAGACACAATTGACCATCCACTGCTCCTGCATAAAAATAAACAATGTGGAACAAGAGGTGTTGCAAATTATTGGCTAAAAGGTTTTTTGGACAATAAGTTTCGATATGTGAAAATCAATCATATAAAACCACAGTTGGAAAGAATAAACTGTGTTCCACAGGGATCAATACTGGACCCAAATTGTTTACCATCCTTGTTCTGTAACTCAGTTAAAAACTATAATGTTGGCAGATGAGGCAGATGATGCCAACTTATTTGTCTCAGATGTAAAAGAATGAGTAAACAAACAACAGGAAGTGAACTGATTTTGGTCAAATAAGTTGTCTTTTAATGAAAATATAACTAAATTTATGTTGTTTGGTGGTATTAAGGACAATTCTGATGTAACTCTCAAGTTAAATGGTATTAAAATTAAGAGTTTATTCAACAAAACCTTTAGGCGTGATTATAGATTATTAACTGTGTTGGAAACCACATGTAGCTTATTAAAAAGAAGTTATCTAAGGCTGCTGGTGTTCTGTAGAGTTAGAGAATCATTAGATGAAATGTTTACTGCTCTCTCATAAAACCACATATGTGTTGAAACTTGAGGAATGACAACAAAACAAATGTGGTCCCAATAATTAAATGTCCAAAACAGCTATTACATTAATACATAATGCCTCTTATAATAAACATACAAATAATCTCTCTATATTTGCTCCACATCTTTAAAAATTACAGATATTGTGATTTTAAAATCAACAGTGCAAACAACAATGTACCTGGTTCTATTCAATTTTTTAATTTTTTATTTAAGAGGAGAACAGTAAATTTTACTGTGGTTATTTCCTGTATATTTGAAAGCTGTCCAGTTTGAAACAATGTTAAATATATGTTTCACTTCTGGGAGTCAAATTATTCATATTAGCAATGAGAAATCAGTATTTGGGTTGAAAATAGGATGAAAATAATGATGGGTTATAATGTAAAGTAATGTATTTGTGATGTCTGGTTTTTGTTTTTGTTTCTGTCTTGAGTTTCTGTGTGATTTTTTAATTTGACATGGAATGAGGCAAAAAAAAGCTACTCTTTTTTTGGTTGTTTTGTTTTATATTTATGCAGATCTTGTTTTTAATCGAATGTAATCAAAATAAGTTAACTCGTTATATTATTCATACTTGGTTTTTTTGGCAAATGTTCTGTAAACATGAGTTCAACCATAGAATCAATTCCTCTGTAGGTTGTTTTTTTATTTATCACATTCTCTATTCGCTACCACACTTCCAGCAGTGCACGAACACACACCCTTATTCATCTGTGATGCAAAACTCACACACATCCTGCACCAGTGGATCCACATGGGCATTCAGTGTGGCTGCAATCTAACAGGTTTAAAACATCTTACATCCATATAAAACATCTCCACTTAGCCTGCAACCTTTTGTTCTAACACAGTGATGAATGCTCACACTTTTCTGCAGCTGATATTTCTATTTCTCCCAACATCTCACCCCACTGTGACATTAATTCCATTATGTCCACTTTGCTGAGGAAAGAGATGGCTCATTAAAGGGAGTAAAGACTTGGCAGTTTAAGCGGACATAAAGTATAAGTGGTTGAAAATGTAAAAAGGTGTAGTGGGTGCAGACAGTCTGAGTTAAAGGTACTTTACCTAATTTCTTGTTCGTGCGTTGTGTCTTACAGGGCTTGTTCGTGATGGTGCTGTGTATGGGAAAGAAGCTGTGCCGTGACAGAGGGCATCGTGGGTAAAAGAGACATGCAACAGCCAGCCCCGCACCACTGCCACCTCTTCCTGGGCGGGGCCTTGCTGCTTCTCCTCGCCAGCTCAGCTCTGAGCTGCCCCGCCCGATGCGAGTGCTCTCCCCAAACCAAATCAGTCAGTTGCCACCGTAAGCGCTTGCCCAGCATCCCCGAAGGTGTCCCCATCGAGACCCGTGCCCTGGACCTGAGCAAGAACAAGTTACGCATCATCACTCCAGACAATTTTTCCTCCTTCCTGCAGCTGGAAGACCTGGATCTCAGCGACAACCTCATCAGTGTGGTTGAACCCGGCTCGTTCCGCTCCCAGTTGGCTCTGCGCTCACTCAACTTCCGCAGTAACCTGCTTCAGCTGGTTCCTGCTGGGGTTCTGTCAGGTCTGACCAACCTTACCCACATTGATCTCAGCCACAACCGACTCGTGGTTCTTCTGGACCATGCTTTCCAAGATCTGCGCAGGCTGATGTCCCTGGAGGTGGGTGATAATGAGCTGGTTTTTATCTCTCAACGGGCCTTCACTGGATTACTGGGACTTCAGAGTCTGACACTGGAGCGCTCCAATTTGACTGTGATCCCAACTGATGCTTTGGCACATCTGCACAATCTGTTAGAACTACGCATGCGCTATCTGAGCATTAGTTTTCTCAAACCTTTCTCCTTTAAAAGGTTAAGTCGTCTCCGCCATTTAGAGATTGACTTCTGGCCCTGGCTGGAAACTCTGCCTCCCCTTTCACTGCATGGCCTGAATCTCACAACATTATTTATAACCAACACTAATCTTTCTGCCTTCCCTGGTGCAGCGCTGCGTAATCTGCCCTACCTCACACACCTTAACCTGTCCTACAGCCGCATCCAGCACATCCACCAGGGAGAGTTCGGCCAGCTCCCACACCTGCTGGAGCTTCGCCTTCAAGGGGCTCAACTGTTTTCCATAGAGCCCTTTGCTTTTTTGGGTCTTAAATCTCTTCAGCTACTCGATGTGTCTCAGAATCGCCTGGACTCTCTCCAGCGGGGGGTGTTCGCCTCACCATACACGCTGCAGAGGCTTTGTCTTGGTGGAAACCCATTAGTGTGCGATTGCAGATTACTGTGGCTACTCAACAGCCACAAGCCGCCCACTCTGCGAATTTTGGATGTTCAGCCTGAATGCAGCGCGCCTGAGCACCTCCTGGGGAAAACGCTCCGTGACCTTAAGGAGCCTCTAGTCTCCAGGTACATGACCTGCACCAAGCCACGGATTGGATCGAACGCCACCCAGCACCTGATGGCTGATGAGGGTCAGCCTGCCCGTCTGCGCTGCACGGCGGAAGGAGCACCGCGACCCTCTGTGGTCTGGATTACACCTCACAGACGCTACATCACAACTAAAAGCAGTGGTAGGGTGGAGGTCCAACCAGATGGCACCCTGGAGATTAAGGCAGCAGAGCTGCATGACAGCGGTGTGTACTTGTGCATTGCTAGTAACCCCGCTGGCAATGCAACCCTGTCGGCATCTTTAGCTGTGAAAAGCCTTGGAACTGGGGACAGATTTCACTATAGCAACAGGAGCTTAAACTACCTGACAGACTCTAACAGCACATGGGGAAATGGAACAGTATTGTACAACATGACTCTCCCTATTGACATAAAGACGATCATTATATCTACAGCTATGGGCTGCCTGTCCTTCTTAGGCGTGGTTGTGTTCTGCTTCCTGCTGCTGTTTGCCTGGAGCCGGGGAAAAGGACGCCACAAAAACAACTTTGATATCGAGTACGTCCCCCGGAAGTCCAACGGGGCAGCTACAGACGTTGCGGAAACAAGCGGCCCACGTCGAGTTAACATGAAAATGATTTAAAACTGATAGAAACTGACACACACGACAGAAGCATTAACAAAGTGCACACATATCAGCTGAAAACAATGTTTTTGTTTTTGTTTTTTTTCATGACTTAAGTGGATTTGTGACAAACGAAAGTGGTGTATTACTGTAGTGGGTGTCAATATGACGGTGATCTCGTGATAAAGTGGACTTGTGAATATAAAAGTGATCTATGAAACGTGTTTATATGAAATCATGTTCTCATACAGTACGCTGAATATAAAACTATAACCGACATATCAATATGGGACTGAAATAGTGTTGCACTAGGTGTGTGTTTCAGTGATATCATCGACTCTCCGGGACTTCAAGGTGAAGGAGGCAGTACAGCTGTCATCTCTGCAACACGTCAGGACTAAACTGTCTAATTCCCATTTTAGCTGCAGTGTGAAAGGTGTGTGTTGTGTTCACGTGTGAGTGTGAGCGCTGGGGCACGTGTTGCATTTGTGTGTGTTTTTTGTGCATGTGCACGCATTGCCTTTCTTGTGGGTTGGGACAGTTAACGACGGGGGTCCAAAGCATTTTTTTAAAAGCTTTTTGTTTGTGTTTGGTTATTGTAACAGCAGTAACGCCCCTGTTGATTAAAACAGAGGATTATCTATGTTTGTATGCAAAACCACAATTAATCTCTCCTAAAGAAATGCTGCATAAATTTCGAAGTGTTGTCCCCTTTGGATGACTTGAACACTAGGTGGGTATTTTTTTTACAAACTGATGTAGTTAAAATGTGAGGTTTTGTCTCACTTTTCAGCAAAACAAAATCCTTTTTCCCAACAAACAACAGTGGCCAATGGTGTTATTGCTCTGAAAAGGCTTTCCAACCATAAAAAGAGCATGTAAAACCCATTTTATAACATAATAAATCATGGGCAGATTTTCCTGCCAGACAAATCCCTCGATATGAAATAAAAGAGTCTGTAGCCAGACACAATGGCAAAGATTTACTGGCTGGCATCCTCTTTGGACAAGACAAAGTTGAGCTTTACAGATTTATGTGCTGAATTGCCCCTCTTTTCTCATTTTTCTTTGATGGAACCACTTAAAGTTAGCGCATCCGGGGTTTTTTCCCCAAGGGGGTAACAAGGGAGCTCTGGCTATTTTGGAATTTGTAGTGGATTCTTGTGTTTTTATTTTTTTGTTTTGTTTTGTTTTTTATTTCTGTTCTGTTTTTGTTTGCCTTTTTTTGTCATTTTTAAATGTTTAGAAAAAAAAAACACACTAAAACAATTAAGGGCAACTCTTTGTAATGCAGGGACGTGGGTGTTAAATTTGTGTGATCCTGTTGTGATAAATTGTTCAAGGTTCTATAGTCGTTTTCATACGTATGACAAGTTTATGGGTATATTTTCAAAAGGAATAAAATCTTAATCATACCCCTATTACTGGAGTTTCCACAGGTGATTCTTTCATCATTTAAATTATTTTAATCCATTTTCACTTCTTATTACATGTGTAAAAAAAAATAAATAAAATACAACATATAGAAGCAAGGATGTTTGATTTTGGACATGCATTAGAAAAATAGGAACTTAGAAGACCTTTAAGAAGCAATAAAACTCAAATATTTCTTGGTGAAAAAATTAGTTTTATTCAGTTTTGTGCAAAAACTTCCACTGTGTGCAAAAAAGTCCAGTTTTGTTTCCAAGGTTAAATTATGTTGTGTGCACAGTTTAAATTTTAATGTTTTATATTTGGGTTAATTTATGCACAAAAGAACAGCCTCTCACCCTAAAGCCCATGAGCACTAATGGAAGTTTGGCTCTTCTTGATGAGATATGAACTCACAAGCGTGTTTGTGTCCATCTGCAAACTGATTATTTGGTTTGTGTAAATTAGATGCCAAATCTACTGACTAAGAAAAAGATTTCAAATAAAACGTTTAACATCTTTTGATTGAAGGAAATTGCACATGACAGAATTTTATAGGTTGTGGGTTTTCATGAGACTGTGTATTTGTACATGTGTCACATTTGTTAGTTCCATTGTTGGAACTAATGGGTACCTTGATAGTAACCACACAAGTTCTGAAGGTTCTGCTCACCTAAAACATATATATATAAACGTTTTAAAGTTTAAGATCGGCCTGCTCAGTGAGCTGCCTGTGCTGATCAGTTTCCTTTTACAACTCATTGAAGCTAAAGTTCATAGTTTATTGCAGTAAATACGCACCATCCTGGCACTTAAAGTGAATAAAAATACCTCAGGAGTGTTTGTTGTGGAAGGGTGCAGGCTAGGGGTGATCCACCCCCTTTGTAAATTATTAAAGTCGGACATCATAAAGGATGTTCATAAAGAATCTGTCACCTCTCCTCATCCGCATCAAAAAACTTGAATCAAAGCAAATCCGAGTCTTTGTGGCTGCTGGAACATGGGTGAGTTTACAGAGCTGGTTCAAGGAGTTTTGACAGGACTGAAATGAAGATTTTCAAGGGCAAACGTGAGACCTTTGACTTACTTTGACTTACTAGTCAATGATGGACAGGAAACTATTTCAAATGATCTTCTCACATATAAAAAATTACCGGCCACTTAAAAAAAATAGCCAGAGTTTATTTTACTAATTTACAAACTCTATTAATTTTCATTTTGTGAATGCTACGAGAATATTTATCTCTGAAAATCAACACACAAAATTTCACACTTTTAATTAGACCAGAAACGATTCAGATGTTTCCTCCATGATCGTAACCATTAACCTTCATTCTAATATTTGTTCTGTTTAGAGAAACGTGTTGCAGATATTAATGTTGAACTTCAATGAGAAAAGGTTTCGGTTCTCTCATTTCCTGGTGAAATGAGAGAGGAAATGAAACGGAAATGTTTACTGTGAGACGTAAGACAAATGTTTCTACAGTTTAATGGAAAAAGTATGCTTGTCGAGTAAAAATTACGAGCATTTTGACATGATATAGGATGACAAAAAGTGAACATTTATTTTTAAAGAGAGCTTTCTTTTCAATAAATTATTTCAGCAATGGAACAATGCAGACCTGATAAAAGCCATTCCTAATGTTAGACAAATCAGTGTTTTATGTCATTTACACTGAAGCTCACTAGCCAGTGAAACGAGAAAGATTTTAAACTGTTTAGAAAACTATAGCAGCAGTCCCACCAATCATTAAAAAGGTAATTAATTTCTTGAAGGAATGCATATCAATCACCACTTCTCATGTCAAAGTTTCTAAGATCATCTTGTGTTGAGAAGTGACAGAGTTGAAGTCAGACCTCGAAAATAACTTTATGCACAATCTCGTGATATCACAAAATGTATGTATGTGTTTAGTAAAGGCTCTCAGCTGCTACCACACCAAACTAGAGCTCAGTATCTTTAAAACTGACAGATTTACAGCCCTTTTTCTGCTGGCTAATGTTGATGAGCTATGGCAGCCATCTTAAATTAGATTGACTCCAAATGTTAATCAGTCATAGATGTATAACTAATGGTACCTTCTGAGAGTTTCATTAAAACCCATCCAGTAGTTCATGAGATCTCTTGGTAACAGACAGACACAGGTAAAAACATAATCCTCAGAGCATTACGTCTCCCTGATGGCGATGACACTAAAATGAAAGGTCAGTCGCTAATCGAGGTGGGCAGCAGAGATTGCAGGTTCCTGCCCTCTGACCGGATCAGTAAAAGTGTAATAAAACAACCTGCTGGTTTTCATGGTGCTGATGTTCTCGTGGTTGCCATGAAGCTAAACGGATTCTCCTCATTAACATGTTTGCATTCATAATTCATAACTGCAGACGCAGCGGAAGCATTAATCTCACTACAAGAGATTAAATGCTCCAGTTACTGACCTCTCTGTTCACATTAAACTTATTATTAAACTTTCAGAAATATTCTGAACATAATTGTATGCATTTAATGCTGTAAGCTCAGATGAGTAAAACAGATGGAGTCCCGGATTTATAATTTTGTTTACAGCTACTAAAGTTGCAGCATCATTCTCGGTGGGGAAACATTTTCATCCGAAGTGTCCTTATATCTGTGCAGCAGGAGAAAACTGAAGCCTTTTATTATTTCATGAGGCTGGAGGAATCATTCATGTGGAGTCTCTGTAACTTCAGTAAGAAGAAAACGCAGAGGTGAATTTAGATATATCAAATGGTCAAAATATAAGCAATAAAACACTTCAAGATAAAAGTTATTTTCCTCCAGTTTTACACAAGTGAAGTTAGGCTGTTGGGCAGCAAATGATGAGTTTTAGTATCAAATATAAATATTGAGATGATTTAATTTTCAGACTTCCCTGTTAAAACTCTTTAGTGTGACAAATAATGCTGTTATGTTCATGAGGTACAGATAGAGGTATTAAAAGCTAACATAGCCAACAATATATACAACTGTGATAAATTGGATTCAACCGAACTGCAAGCAGGTCAATTCCATTTTAAATCTGTGCATATTAAACTGGATTATATTTGGATTAGATTGGCTTTATTGAATTAGTATTAATTAAATTTCATCGTATTTAATTGGCATGAAGAGGCAGCAGAGTCTTGATAAAAAGGTTGGATGGTTGGTGGTGAATAACTTCATGGACTATGTTTCTTGAAGGCAAGGCAAGTTTATTTTATCACACCATTTGTTCATGAAGACGAGCCTTGATTTCTGAGGCTCGGCCGGACCGAGCTCGAAGAAGCTGCTGGAAGTCAAGGTTAGGTGCAGTTTGGGCCTGATGGCAGATAAGGATAGGGTGTGCTGATTCATTGTGTCACAAACTGTAAAATATTATAGGTATCTGATGCAGAATCTGACATGGAATAATATATAATAGAAGAAATATGTTTTTGGAAACATGTTGGCCTGTAAGCTTCAGGATAACATGAATTCTGTGAATAAAACCTGCACTGCTAAACTGCAAAATGACAACACAAAAATGGCTATAACCAATGAATTTTACCAACAACGGGCTAAAACTTGGTGTGGTAGTACCTGAGAGTCATTCATAACACAGACTCCAAGTGCTAATGATTGTGTGAGGTTTTTGCTTCACTCTAGCATTAACTCTTAGAGTCAACACTGTCTGCCTGTTGCAAAATATCTGATGAATCATTGATGTTGCTGTTTAACCCTGCTGCAGTTCAAGCCAAGCACCGCTCCTCTCATCTTTTTAGAATCTCCCCATTAAAAACAACTTGTGGTTTATGTCACTGTTGTATAAAAAATGAGTGCAATCATAGCAAAGAAGTGGATAATGTTGCATCAGTAGTAAACCCTCAAGCGCTTGGATCGAAGTGATACATCACCCAAAACTCAGAGCCGTAAAAAGGTTCGTTATGACGTCATTTTACAGATTTTATCATCTCAGTTGTAAAAGGCTGGACTGAGAGCTTAAAGTAGAACTTTACGCTTGTATAGAAAGTTACAGCTGGATGACTGGAGGCGTGCTGTGTTTGTGCTGAGGCCGTGGAGAATTACTGCTGCATGTGAGATGTCCTCTGGGCTTTAGTGGCAAGCCGTGTGAACGCTGGCCCTGCAGGCAGCTGAGTGTCTGAGGCAGCTCAGACTCTCAGCACCACTGCAGTCAAACCCAGAGCTGCGAGAGAAGGCCATGCTATGTACATATCAGCACATCTTATCTGCATTAATTCCTGTTTTTTTACCTCTGCGCTGCCGTTTCACAACGAGTGAGATAAATGATTATAAATGATTAATTTGGGAGTTATGACTCCCTGTCCTGTTTTCTCCCGCAGATACTAAATCATGGAAGAAGAAAAGCAAAGCTAGGTGCTGATTAATTCAAACATTAATTCTCCTTACAACAAGCCTCCCGGTCAGCTTTAAATAGGCCCATTGTTCAGCTGGAATTCGTTCTCACAAGACACAATTGTCTTTTCACAGCAGCGTGCTTGTCACCGACTCACCAATTAATTCGATGCATTCTGGAGGGCAGGCCAATGGCAGTTAGTTTTATACCAATCACTTGTATTATAAGTCTGTTTAAACACACAAAAAAGGCGACTTCTGTATAGGCTGCGTGGAAGTTTCACAGAATACTAACACCAATCGCAGCACCTGCGTTGTTCTAATTGCACGTACTGGTCTGAGATGGATCCAGCCTGAAGTTAATGCTGGTTGTATGTCAGCCAGCAGTCAAAGTGATGAGGCAGAAGTCAGCGTCGTTACCGGATGAAGAGGTCACGGCCACGCTTTGAGGGTCAGGAGAGCTAATTAGACGGAATGAATGACAGCAGATCTGAAGGGTAAATGCAATTACCAACAGGAAGAAGGAATCAGAGATAATCCCATGATGTTTCTACTGATGAAAGTTTAATACTTTTAACTTTAAACCTGAGGTTACAGCAAAAAAGTGATGTTACTATAGCCGGGTACGGCATTAAAATACAACTCCAACTCCATAAAAGTCTGGATGCTGTGTAAAATGTACATTAAATTTATAAACTCATATTTTACTCAGAATAGAAACTAGTAAACATATCAAGTATTTAAACTAAGCAGTTGCACCTTTTTAGAAAGGAAAATATGGTAATTTTAAAGTTCATGGTAGCAACACATCTCGATGTTTGCCACAATGAAGCATCCCTTCTTCTTGTAAAATAGTCTGTAAACGTCTAGGAACTGAGGAGACCAGCTGTTGGAGTTTTTGGAGAAAAATGTTGCCCCATTCTTGGTCCTTTCTGCCAGATTGTCTTGCTGAACTACACAAGGCTTTCCCTAAAAAAGATGTCATCTCTATGGAAACACATGCTGCTCTGCATTGATGGTGTCTTTTCAGATGTGTAAGCTGCCCGTGCTACAGGCACCAATGCACCTCCATACCATCAGAGAGGCAGGCTTTTGAATTGTGCACTGAAAACAGACTGAATGGTCCCTTTTCTCTTTAATATGTAGAATGTGACTTGTGTGGTTTCAAAACAAAAAAAATCCAAGTTTTCCTGCTTTGCCTCAGTTTATTTTAAATGAGCTTGGCTCCAGAGAAGATGGATTCTTCTGATAGAGCTTTAACCTGCCTTTGTGGACGACACAGCAAACTGTGATGTCCATAACAGAATCAGACCTGTTTTTAATGTAGTGGTCCCTGAAGGTCCGAGGATCACTTACAGCCAATACTGACTTTCAGCCTTGACCTTTGACCTCCAGAGATTTCTCCAGATACTTGAAATCCTTTGATGATATTATGAACTGTAGATGATGGGATATTCAGGTCTGCCCAGTTTTCTGTTGAGGAACATTATTATGAAATTATTCCACTATTTTCAGTGGACAGAATGCAATAATTTGTTGAAGTTCTGTCCATCTTCAATTCTGAACGATTCAAACTCTCCAAAATGCTCTGTCCTCTTACTGACCTGTTCCAGAAACTAGTCTGCTCAGCTTCTAGATTAGTAAACATGGTTCTGTTCTGTCTTTTCAGTGATATGTTATGTTGCAGTCATCAAATTTAAAATGACCTTATTTTAAAAAAATGATACAATTTATTTGTTTCAACAGTTAATATGTTTATTTTCCTTCATTGTGAGTAAAATATGGGTTTATGAGATTTGCAAGTTTTTGCATTCTGGTTTTATTTACATTTTACACAAAGTCCCAACTGTTGTAGCTGCACAGATAGCTTTTGGTTTGCTCTGTTTTGATCCCAATCAGTGCATCTATGTTAGAGGAAGGCATCAAAACACTTCATTTCTGTCAGGAAGTTTATTTTTGATGCAAAGCAATGCTGACTATGAAAAACTTTGCCTACTTGCCACATGAGACGAGCTTTAGTGTAAAGTATAAAAGGATCATCTGCACCAAAATATATATACATACTGTCTCAGCAGGTGCTGCAAGATGACTTTGACTGTCACTTCAAGCCCTCCCTCTGATACAATTTGAATTTACTGAAAGGATATCCCCTCGAGATGTGTCAGCTCACTTTCAATGGAGGCCTGGAACCCATACAGAATACCAAAATGCCTCTAAACAGCATTACATCTCACTAAACACAACTACACAAAGACAGAAAGCTGCAACACTCATTCCCACTTTCACACAATGCATCAGAAGGAAGTTTTAATTTTGTGCACATAATACATCAACAAAGTAATTTACTGACTCAAAAACATGAAGGGTTCTTTAAGGATATAAAAAAAAAAAAAGATTTTAAGGAGAAAAAAATCTCAAAAAGCTTGTTTTTAATTTTGAAGAAGCTTTAAAAAAGTAACCTAAATATGTCATTATATTATATTTGTGAAAATGCTTAAATTCTTTATATAAAATTAAAGGATTAAAGAAAGGCTTGATAAATAAAAGTGTCTGAAATAAAAGCACGATCAGAAATGTGTTAATATATGTTTCTCTCCTGGAATATCACACTGCTCTCACTTTTACAGATGCAGTGCAGACTTCTCAAATACCTGCATTTGTTCCAGTCAGAAGGATTTTTGATGAGTTATATTTAGCTCAGGTTTTATCTCTTTGTTTGAATCATCAATAGTGATTATTAGAAGGAATTCCACCCATTCTCTGTACAGCATCAAATATTAGTTTGAACAAATAAAACCGCCTGCATTGTGTTGTATTTTAAGATATTTAGTAGGTGATGTGGGGATCTTAATTGTCCAGGCACAAACTGTATTGGAATCACTAAAACAGTCTGACAAAACACCAAACCAGTCTATTTTTTCAGAGTTGGGACAATAATTTAGACTAACAAAAACCCACCCAATTCATAAACAACATTCTTTTTCTATTGAATAATTATTCCAAATACAATTAAACAACTTTGATATTAAGATTTCTAAGAATAATCAGTTAATAAAGATATTTTGTTTAATGATATTTTATAGAGTAGCAGAGTTTCATCTATAAATATAAAAAAGAAGTTATTCAGAATAATCAGGTACAGCAGTAAAAATAGTGTCTTCAGAAACAGGATTGTCAGCATCCCAACGTGCAACTCTGCCTACTCTGAAGGAGCCAGAAGGATCATTATAGCCTGTTCAGCTTTCCTACAAAAAGGGAGAAATAAGCAGATGAGGTATCGCTGCTGCATATTTCATGTTGTCACTTTGATTGTTTGATCCTGAATAAAAGACGCACGGGGAACCCAGACAGCAGTCTCTGCTTGGATCGCTTCCAAAGGCTGCTTTGGAAGCGGCTGGGAGTCCCTTAATGTCTTGGCAGAGAATAGGAGGAATGTCTGGAGGAATTTAATTCTGCAGAAGACGAGGGCTGACACTTAACAGTGACTGTAGGCGCAATGGTAATAAGAGCAACAGGGCATGAATGGACCCCTGCAGACCTATTTTAACACATAGCAAATCAGCTTGTGATGCAGAACACTTGTGAGTAAAAGTGTGCCAGAAAACCTTGAATATAACTTGAAACCTTGAAGTATATTAATAAATTATTATGTATTTAGATGTAATTCCACTATATGTTCAACTGCTTTTCCAATAAGATTAGAAAAACTGCATTTCAAAGTGTTGATTAAACCTGTTTTATGTGGAACCGATCCCGTTAAGGGTTTCTGTTACTGTTTTATTTTTTATACAAGTAATTTTAGCGTTTGCTTCTGTTAATGTTAAATTTAAACAAATAAACCAAGAAAAATCTTCTCGGGCCCAAAGCTCATTTAAAATGGACAGAGGCAAAATGAAAAACTGATCTGTGGTCGGACTAATCAAAATTTAAAATTCGTTTTGGAAACCAGGGACACCAGGTCCTCCTTCCTAAAGAGGAGAGGGACCATCCAGCCTGGTATTAGTGCACAGTTCAAAAGTTCACCAACATCCCCTCCAAAACCTCCAGCAGAAAGGATGCTGCACAGAGGGAAACATGGCCCTTTTTTAATGTGATGCTGCTGTAAAATTCAAAATCATCTTGTTTTTCTCAACATACGTACAATTTCTAAGGTTCAACATTTGATATGTGTAAAATATAGAAATTATAAGATTTACAAATCATTGGATTCTCTACAACAACTTAATCAGAATCAGTGTTGTCGATAACATAAACTTTATATTGTTTACACTGAAAATCTAAAATCAGTTTATGATTCCTTTTTGATATTTCATCCTTGTGTTAATGTGTGTTAAAACCTACCAGCATTGTTCTAAAGAAATGTCAGAAAATAAACTGGTGTAAATTCTTTGAATTTCGATCATTATGAACCGTCTCAGATGTTCTGTGAGTTTCTGCTCCAAACTTCTTTTCTTCTTCTTCTTCTTCTTCTTCTTCTTCTTCTTCTTCTTCTTCTTCTTCTTCTTCTTCTTCTTCTTCTTCTTCTTCTTCTTCTTCTTCTTCTTCTTCTTCTTCTTCTTCTTCTTCTTCTTCTTCTTCTTCTTCTTCTTCTTCTTCTTCTTCTTCTTCTTCAGCTCATTATAATGATTGGCCCTCGGCAGAGAAGCACAGTGCAGCTGGGCAGGAGAAAATGAGCTTCTTTGAAGTTCCCTTCTTTGAATGGCAACGCGGATCATTGTTATTGGAGCTTTTTTTCAAACCTGAAGCCTGCTTTGAAACCATAGATCAGGCTTATTATGGGCCGGGGGCCTATTCATACTCTGCCCTCTGAACAACCATTGGAATCAGCCTTTACTGGGTTTGGATCTTTGTATGATTCATTTGTGCTCATCTTCTTGTCTTTTGGTTCATGTCGGTGCTTTATGTCGTTTAATCTCACACTATATCCTTCACAGGACTGCATGTACTCAGTATGCCAAGCTTTACTACTAAATCAATGTGTGTTAATTTAGAGCTCTAGCCCAGGGTGTGCATTGTAAGCAGAGTTGGAGGGAAGAATGAGACAGGCTTGGAATCATTGCAACATTGGCTGATTTGAGGCCAGTTTTGTGGAGCCATGTTGGTTAATGGAGAATGGATGAATGTTAAACTAACCCTGATGGATGCTGGCGTGGGGCATCAGGCTGCTGGCCTGGATAGAATGAGCAACAGGAACCCGTCTGTCCATCTAATGTCACATAAAAAGATGTGCTGCTCTGTTACTGCTCTCAGTCACAGCTCTGTGAGCAGAAACAGTGATCCTAATGAAGTGAAACACAGACGCAGAGATGCAGACTCTGTAACAGTACAGATCACTGCTCACTCATCCAATTTAGCTCTTTGTATTTAAAATCCCCAATTATCTGTATTAGCAATTCATGAGGTGTGTACAGAGCCAAACACGGCGGAGATCCATTTTAAATGGCTTATTGAGCAACTATCAATGCAGGTTTTCTACACCAGCACCAGGATTTCATTTTTCCTGAAAGCTTATACTGCTAACTATTTATGTCATTATTTTCAAATTAAATGCTATTTTGCAGCATTGCAAAACCGACATAAAGCAGGCTGTATTTAAGATGTTTTCAGGCTGCAGGGACCATTTTATAGCTTTAATTTCATTATCTTATCTTATGAATACAGTTCTTTTATTTTTATTTTTCTACACTGCACTGACTGGAGCTGATTATAGTTCATTGAAGATAATTTTTATTCCTAATTCTTAATAGGGTAGAGTCATCTACAACACGTGTACAGAACTTTATGACTATTAGTTCAGATCCAGTGATTTGTTGAACATATCAGTACAAGAACCAAAGTGAACACAAACAAACAGTGAGTGAAGCTTGGTGTTTATTTAGGCTATATTTAACAGAGAAACTGTGACCTGATCGAGAGTAAAAATCATCTTTGTTCCTCTTTGCTATTAAGTCACTGCAGTGTTCCAAACTGCAACAGGAAGTAAAAGCTCTGCAGACTTGTTGACCTTCAGAAAGCTCTCCTGTTTCTAGAAAACCTCAACGAGCCTCGTTTGGTCCAAAATCACTTAGTGTCATGGTCTTTAGTTTTGTTCTTGTTCTGCAGGTTCTGTTTTTATTTTTGTTTGTTTGTTTTCCTTGTAGTTTTGTTTCAGGAAAGCTCTGGATTTTAAATAAGTTACTGTTTTCTGCACTTCCTGTTTTATTGTGAAAACCTAGTGTCCCTTGATCATTAGATTGTTTTATTTTGTGTGGTTCATTTGTTACAATTCATACATATGATCATCTGCTTACAGCTGGTTCTGAACAGCTTTACTACTTTCAGGTAGTTTGTCATGAAACGAGCAAAAAAAAAGTAATGGGCAGAAAATGGAACCTTGTGGAACGCCATTTTACAATTTAGTAAGGCTGATTTTAACCTATCAACTATTGTTATCTATTTTTAAGTGAACTGCACCAATTAAAAGCTTATTGTAACAAAATTGATTTCCAATGTTTACAAGAATCATGTGGTTCATACCAGTTAGGAATAAGAATTAATGGAGAAAAGCCACAGATTTCAGAGAAATCTGTATATTTTAGCCTCTAGAAACCAACAATATCTAGTAATCTTGACACTGACTGATAATAATTTAGAGTCTAGGCCAAACAACTGAGAAACCACTGCTAGTTTAACTATTAGAGATCAGCTGGGCCGTTCCTTTTCTATCTACAGTACATGTTTACGGTGAGCAGAGCTTTCCTTTTCAATAAATAGACACCTACTTACGCTATAATAATGTAGGAGGTCAGCAACAGTCAGTGTGTGAAATGCACCATACTGCAGACTGAACATCATTAGCATGTACTCTGGGTCAGGGGTTTTAAATCTTTGGATGCTGCTTAGAACATGAAAGGTTGTGAAATACAGTTCTCATACGGTTAGGTTATAAATACATATTGTTTTACGTTCATTAAATTGGGCTGTGAACGGTACAGAGACATCACAGACACACATGTGCCTCCCACTTGTTATAGCACATATGGATAAAATGACAGGTGAAGACAATGCTGTGCAAAATGTCTGCTCTGCAGCTTGAATTAGGAGCTGGGATGAAAAACGGAGGCATGCCGGTTTAAAATAAACCTTATGGAGCAGCAGAGGGGAACAGAGTCGATGCTGACAATTTATACAAAATTTAGAAGGGCTTAAAATAACAGAACGGTGTTATAATGACATTTTGGCAGAAAAAAAAGTCTAGGAGGTAAGGCAGGTGTAAAGAGTCCTTATAATACCGAGTAAACTAAAGCTGTGGATGGTATTTTATCTACTGTAAAACTGATTTATTATTTTATCACAAGTTTTAATAGTTTGAATGCTGAGTCAGCATTCATACTATTGTGTTCCTGTTTATAGTTTCTTCAATATGTTTTTTGTTATCAAACTACTTTTGCATAATCTGTGCTATTTTACCCATTTATATATAAAAATGCTCAGCTTTATGAATTTTAGTATTTGTAGCTTTTATACTTTTTTAATTGATTACCTTTTATTTACAAAATCTTTTCCATAGAAATACATTTAAATCTCTTCAATTCCTTCAGAAACACTGTTCTTTTTAAATTCTACTTTAGTCTATTTTTTCTCTGCTCTATTTTTATTTTGTGCTACTTTAAGCTCGTTGCTACAGTCTTGATCATTTTTAGTTTTTGGCTAAGATTTTGTTCATTTTAGCTTTGTATCCTTTGGCTTTTGGGTACTTTTTTTTATCTAACTTTAGCTTTTAGTTGCAGTTTTATTGGTTTTAGCTTTTGGCCATAGTTTTTCTGTTTTGAGGTTTTGCAAATTTTGGCATTTAGGCTACTTTTTAGCTAATTTTAGCTTTAATTTATGATTTAGTTCATTAAAGCTTTCCGTTACTTTCCTGCTTGTTACTTTACTTTACTTTTCAGCTTTAGCACATTTCAGCAGTCATTCAAGACTCAGCTTTAAAAAAGGAATTCACTGATCAATCTGATAAAAAGTCAGATTAGTTTGTTTTATGCTGGTGGCCAAGCTGAAGATAAGCTGCTGAACCTTCATATTGTCTCTAATTTGTTCATTTTCTAAGAACAGTGAAGCAGTTCTTCATACAAAGTTGGTGTCTGAGAGGAAAAAAAACCTCCATGAGGAAATTAAATATATCAGAAGGAACAGTTGTCAAGACTTGACCCTGGAGGAAGATAAACCTGAGGAAAACCAAGTAATTCCACTGCAGAGTGCTTATAAACTCCAGTCAATTGATTATTGGCCAGATTTGTTTTAAGAGTGGGTGGCAAAAAAGTCTTATTGCGTCACTGATTGTTCTGCAGTCAGAAAACACAACAACTAAAAATATAAACTATGTAAAATACCCCATGCTCTTAAACAAACACTCATGTGGCAGCTGACAGGAAGTAAGAATGCAGAATATGTATTTTTTTACTATTATTAACTGATACTCAGACAGTTTAGTTTATTTGGGGATAGAAGAAGAAACACAGTAAAGCATTTTTATCTAAAGTCATGTACTAATGTATAAAATGTTCAGCGGGGTTTGATTAAAGTGAAACAAAATCAATGTTTTAAAGTCAAAAGGGTCTTCTTCAGAACAAATGACTAATTGTAACACCTGATAATAAAACATACCAAAGGTATTGTTGAGAATCAACCATTCTGAGTGAGAAAAATAGGACATATATTTGAATCAGCCTTTCCTGACTGCAGTGCAGTCCCATCAGCAGGGCAGCCAGAGGCGATGCAATTTGGAGAGGCTGTTGACGCTCACTGACCTTGAAAACTTCAGCAGGAGTCAGTGTTTTTTCCCTCCCCTCTTCTTTTTGGCTGTTCTCCACGCACTGTCCGAGTTCTAAACAAAGAGACCTAAAGTGGTTTGTTATTCATGCAGGTCATAGATGTGCTGCTGTGAAAAGACAGACAAAAAACCCAACACTGACAGAAGTCAGAAATGCTTTAGTGAAGTATTTCTCAAGATAAGAATATTATAAGAACTGGGAAGGAACAAAAGAAATGGTGGAAGATATGAGAGGAAGAATAGTGTGAGTGTTTTCATATGTGCTGGATGTAATTGTAGCCTGACTAGAGGGCCTTACAGCCACTATATAATGATATTTTTACCAGTGAAATATCCATCAAGTGGTGGTAGAGAGTCTTAAATTCTGATATTTTGGGAAACACACATATTTGTTGCATTGCAGAGAAAGCTCTCTCTGCAGCCTCCATCTTGTGGGTGTTGAATACCCAGAAAATACTTGCTCACGACAAAACTACCTGCTCAAGTTCTCAATTTGTCATAGCTTTGCCTCTGCTGTGTAAAAATGACCAAATAAAAACTTTGTCTCAACAACAAAACTTGTGTTTCAGTTTGCAAAAATCTGAGTGTAAAGGAATATAACTTTGTAAAGAAAATGACTGGTGGTTTTATTTTAGGTGTGATGATCCTGGGTGCCAGGTGTTTTCCTGCTGTTTTCTCGCTCCCTCCACCAGGGGCCGTCTGGTGGATGATCGCTGATGGGCGTAACCAGGGACGCTGGGATCCTCACACCTGTCAGAGATTGTTTAATTTCCACGGAGGCTTAAAACTGGAGTCAGGCAGCACATCGATGCCAGATTGTTAACCAGTAATGGTACTTCAGGCCACCACTAAGAGCTTTTGTGACTTCCTTGAGAATTTTCCAAGTGACACCTGTTTTTTCCGCTTCCAGATAACCTCCTCGAGACTTGACACCTCGATCCTGCCTGGTGAGCTGAGGACCGCAGCCGTTCGCCTTCCGACACCCTCCGCCGGCCCCCCACCTACACCGGCTGGTTCCGCAGCAGATCCCAAATAACCCTGCTGGACTTGAACTGTTTGTTTTTTCCCTTTTAAACATCTTTTACTGATCCTGGGTTCTGTTTCTGCATGTGGGTCAAGAAGTTGCCTTCCAGCATGACATTAGGAGCTCTCTACACAATCTCACCCTCAGCTTATCAAATAACTACATAGGGTCTGGATCTAATTGTTTATATAACATTTAAAGTCATTAAAGTAACATTCAATTCCCAGTATTTCTTAAAAGAATGCATATTTACCACAACATGTTATGCCTGAGATTAAAATAACAGTATTTTTATATTCAAAAGTTTGGTCAAACCTTGAAAACAAAACCATTATGCACAGTCAATCAATCAATCAATCAAATTTTATTTGTATAGCACATTTCAGCAGCAAGGCATTNATTTAGCCATAAGCAACTCTAAACAGGTGGGTTTTAAGTTGAGATTTAAAGGCACCCAGTGTTTCAGCTGTTTTACAGTTTTCTGGAAGTTTGTTCCAAATTTGTGGTGCATAGAAACTGAAAGCTGCTTCTCCTCGTTTGGTTCTGGTTCTGGGGATGTGTTGGGGATGTGTCTGCACAGTCATGCTCAGACTATGTGTTAGAAATGACTCTCATCTACTACCACATCCAATTTTAGCTCAATATTTGTAAAATTACCAGAGTTATAGCTGTTTTTGTGGCTGATGTGGATTGGCTGTGGTGACCCTGTTGATTTGAATGTTAATCAGATGAAGATGTGCAACCAGTGATTACTTTCTGAGAGATTTATTCAAATCTGTCCAGTGATTCATTAGATATTTTGCTAACAGACAAACAGGACTGACTTTTGAATAAGGATATTGCAGAACCAGTGCTACTTAAAGTATGAACTGTAAATGACTCTCAGCTATGACCATACCGAATCAAAGCACAATATCTGTAATATCGACTGAATTATGGCATTTTTTGTGCTTTATGGTCAATTGACTAAGGCACCCATCTTGAATGGGGTTGGCTCCAAAGGTTTAGATGTACATCCAATGATTGTTTTATGTGAGTTTCAATAAATCTGCCCAGTGGTTCATGAGAAATTTTGCCAATGGTACAGATAAATTAACACACACACACACAGACAGAGGCGTTAACATTATCCCCTGCCTTTGGCTTCTGGCAGTGGGGAAATAAAAATGGAAACACACATTAGAAAAACTAATATTGTCTATGTGTCATTATTCAAATAGTGTGTTAGTAATAATAGTGGCAGTAGTAGCATGGTAGGATTGTTTTTACACACACGTACAGTTTTTTGCAAAGTGGTAATTTACATAAACATCTTGCTGGATGAAGCAGAATGTGCTCAGTCAATCTCTAAAACCTTTTTTCCAGTTTCCCCATTCTCATTTTCTCCTCACGTGTGGCTTCTTTGGGGCTAGAAACTGCTTTTCATTTCGTTTATTGCAGACAAATGTTCAGCACACAGTAACTCAATAGACAAATTGGAGCAATAAAGGATGGTAATGATTGTGAATTGGACTCCAACCAACAAAGATTTACTAATCAATCTGTTCCAGCTAATCAAACCATTAACTTTGGGGAGTTCACTCTGCAGTGGAAGGAGACACAGTAAAGGTGATTTATGAGCAGATTGGACTTGGATACCTGAAAACCCCAAACATGGTGGATGCTTGATATTTGTCCATTTCAAGTTTAGTCAGAGAGATTTGCAGTCGTGGATTGCAGCTCAGGAAGGCCTCAGAAGAAATTGAAGCTGGTAGCCACAGTCTGAATGACAAACATTACATCACTTGTCCAGTATACAACCCCAATTCTGAAGAAGTTGGAGTGATGTGTAAAACGTAAATAAAAACAGATAACAGAGAATATCAAATCCCATAAACACATATTTAATCATATTAGAACATAGTTTAAACCTTTAATATGTTTACTAAGAAACTGTACCATGTTTAGGGAATGATAGGATCATTTTTAATTTGATGGCAGCAGCACATCTAAAAAAGTTGGGACAGAGGCAACAAAATGCTGTAAAAGTAAGTGGTATGACAAAGAAACAGTGAGAGGAGCATTTTGCAACTAATTGGATTTGATTAGCAACAGATCAGAAGAGAACTGTGTTTAAAAGAGCATTTTGGAGAAGCAAAATCTTTCAGAAGTAAAGATGGGCAGAGGTTCACCAGTCTGCAAAAACTGTCTAAAAACAGTGGGATAATTTCAAAATAATGTTCCTCAGCAGACAGTTGGGGAGACTTTGAATATCCCATCATCTACAGTTCATAATATCATCAAAAGATTTCAGGAATCAGGAGAAATCTCTGAGATCAAAGGTCAAGGCTGGATGTTGGTGATCAGGTTCTGGTTCTGTTCTGCTCAGGAACACTTCCACAGATCATCGTCTGTAAACACAGTTCACCGTGCCGTCCACAAATGCTGCTTAAAGCTCTATCAGGCAAAGAAGAAGCCAGATGTGAACAGCTGTGTCTCCTCTGGACCAAAGAGGAGAACTGTTTTGAGGTCAGACGGGTCCAAACCATCCAGCCTGTTTTTAAAGCCTGCCTCTCTGATGGTATGGGGGTGCATTAGTACCTCTGGCATGGGCGGCTCACACATCTGGGAAGGCTCCATCAGTGTAAAAGAGTATTTGCAGGTTTTAGAACAATTTAGAACATCCAGACAACTTTTATACTGTGAAGCCATGCTGTTGTAATGGATGCACATGTGGTTTGGTGTTGTCTTGCTGAAATATGCAAGGCCTTCTGTGACAAATCATGAAACAAAAAAACTCCAGCAAATGTGACCCAGGTCTGCTGAACAGCTAGAATCCTCCATCAAACAAAAATGAGACATTTGCTTCAAATATTTTATATGTTTACTATGTTCCATTCTGAATAAAATGTGAGTTTATGAGAGTTGCAATGAGTTGCAAGTCTCATAAACTTATATTATTTTTCCAAACTTTATTTTTTCTATTAACATTTTACATAGTGTCTCAATTTTTTCAGAATTTGAGTTATACTATGGCAAGAACTGGGAGCAAAACAGCAGCAGAAATGTGGTTTAGAACACAGAACGACCAAGTAAGCCTTTCTGAGCTCTTGATGTAATTGTGTTACATAATTTGAGCTGACTGTTTTGTTTGCACGAGCTGTTCAGTCTCTAAGCAATTCGGGCTCAGAATTGCTGATGAGCCATTTAAAGCCAGCAGCATCAGCCATCTCTTTCCAAACCATTAGGAATAACATTGAGCATTAGTATGTATGCAGTGTGTTGATAAATACTGGCTGACTGAAAACCAACCAAGTTGGCTCGTTAGTGGATGTGTGAATGAGGGAGTGTTTTTATTTCTTTTATTTTTTCCATCAGCAAATGAGCTTGTCCCTAAAGTAAAAGAAGAATGATGATGTTTAAACTTTTAAAAATGTCAAATATACCCCTAAAGAAAACGTAAAACCACAAAAATATAAACATTTGTTGCAGCTGAAGATTGAGGTCTGCAGCCAGGCTCTCATGGGAGCTGTGGTGCAATTTCCAGCAGTATAATTCAAGGGGAGGGGGCAGAGAAAACAAAACAGTTTCCTGAACTGAAGCGATGTCCCATTAATTTGAAGTCACTCCACGGTCAAAGAATAGAATTAAAAGGCAAACACAATCTGCACTGCCTGCAGATGAACCCATTTGGATGATCGGGCTTCATGTAAATGAATTTAAATATCTAATTTCCTGCAGGTGGCCGCCTGTTTAAAAGTGACATCATTGTGTCCGTGTGCAGTTCCAAGCGCCCACCGCCAGATGGCGTCTTACGTCATATGGGATCAACGTACGTGTGACGTAGACGGAAGTGTGTAGACGACCATAACAGAACAGCTGCTGGATAATCGCCATGATACAAATTCAAAGGTTTCTTATCGGTGAGGTTTAAATATTACTTAGTTTTGAAGCACGTTTGTGTTGCTGTTCGGCACAGAAAAGACGGAATAAGTAAGTCGTTACGATGTCATTTCTTTGCTAACGCTATGCTAGCAGGGGTAGCTAAGAAATGATTCGACATTTTGGGTATTTTCTGCCTTTACCATCATTTACTCAAATTCTGTGTATTTATTCCAGTTTACTTGATGTATATAGAATTGATTCCAGTTTCCAGGAAGCTCTGTTTGTGTACGTTTATCTATTCACCTTTCTGTAAATAATGTGGGAATTTAAAGTCTGCAGCTGCAAAGAAACTGCAAATATATTCAATATTAATGCCAAGTTCCTCAGGACACCAAAGACTTCTGATTGCACTTCTTTTAAATGTCTGTGTTGATTAAAAGATTGAGTGATTGATGTTTTTATTTCTATTGAGTTTGGCTAAACACTTTTTTTTGTCTAACAAAAAAAGAAGCAGCTTTGGTGCCTAACTAAGAAGGGTCACCTGACTTAATACCTCAAAAAAAATCACTTTCATTTCCTCTCTGGGTCTTCTTACTACCTCTTTGTCCACCATCAAAACATTAACTGCTGGAGTCAACCCTGTTTATCTGTTAGCAAAATATCTGTGACCAGATTTCAAGTGAACTTTCAGATAGTTATCTCTGAGTTGACATCTACAAGTCATTAACTTTCTGAGTCAATCCAATTAAAGATGGCCGCCACAGCAAAGCACTTTTGCACATATTGAGCTAAAATGTAGTGTGGTAGTAGCTGAGATTGATCCCCAACTTTATATTAGAAGATCTGTTTTTGAAACTTTGCGATCAACTTTGTCTGTTTGTTGGCAAAATATGTCACGAACCACAACAGGGATTTTAATGAAACTTCCAGAAAACAATCATTAGGTTGGCATCTATAACTCTTTAACTTTTTAACTGCAGCCACAATAAACTGGCTATAAACCAGCCAATTTTTCAGATACTGAGTTAAAGATTGTTATGGTAGTAGTTGAATCATCCCCAACACATACTCCAAGCATGGAGGCGCTCTTAAAGTAATTTACGAAGTCACAAGATAGTTAAAATCTCTGGCATGAAAGGCGGCGGGCGATATGCATTCCTTCAAAGAATGCTAGACCTTTACTTCAAGTGATTTGGAGTTTCTTTTGTCTTTTTATTGTACCATAAAATGTGGTTTTCTTTATCTTTTATGATGAAGTTAATTAAAAGTCACCGTTTGGAGGACAATGTCTTCTGGCTGTCCGCCCCAATCACCTGCTGTTGCGAAGTCTGAGGTCGCCGTGGAGGGAGAATGTCCGCTGCTGGCCGCCACCTTCGCCTACTGGGACAACATCCTGGGTCCGCGCGTGCGCCACATCTGGGTACCGAAGGGCGACCAGCTGATGTTCCTCAGCGATGGAGAGGTCACCTTCCTGGCCAATCACACGCTCAACGGGGAGATCCTGAGAAGTGCGGAGTGCGGCGCCGTGGATGTGAAGTTCTTCGTCCTGGCAGAGAAGGGTGTCATCATTGTGTCTCTTATCTTTGACGGCGAGCTGAAGGGGGATAAGAATACGTGTGCCTTGTCCATCATCCTGCCTCAGACGGAGCTGGCCTTCTACCTGCCGCTCCACACCATCTGTGTGGAGAGACTAAAGCACGTAATCCGCAAAGGACGCATTTGGATGCAGAAGGTAGTCTGTTGTTCCTGCTGGTGCTTCCTGCCCAAATGTTGTTCAGTTAAATGTTCCAACCCTAATAATGATGAATGATAATACTTAACCTTTTCTCCTTTTATTTGCAAGCTAAGATCTTGTAATTGAAACATTCTTTTTGTCATTTGAGATAATGAGTCGAATTACAAAAAAGGTCTCCAGGTTTGTTTGTTTTTTCCTTTTGGGAAGACATGAAGCTTTTATTCTGGGCACATTTTCTGGATGATGATGATGTTTTCTTTCTTTTGCAAAATTATTGAGTCAGAAAAAACATTATGCCTTTCCTGAGGTCCTAATTAGTTTTAATTGTTACTAGAATGCCCGTTTCTATAGCCTGTCTCTTTTTAGCTGACATATAAAATGCTTCTTTTTTCTGTCTGTTTGGTGTAATATTAGTTTGCAGTTAATATAATAACAAAAAACAATAGGTGAGATTTCTAATTTATAAATGTAACATGATTTCAGGTTGGATGGAGATAAATGAGGCTGAAATATTATTTTATAAATTAAAGAATTAATGTAGTTTTGCACTGCAGATCTAAATCTTTAAAACCTATAGAGCTCCAGATTAATTATTTATTTATCTCCTTTTATTTAACCAGGCAGATCACAGATCTCTTTTTCACGGGAGGTCTGGGCTTGAAGGCAGCCTAACATGCATGTTTTAGGTTGTGGAAAACCGGAGTAAACCGAGGAGAACATTCAAACTCCACACAGAAAGAGCCCAGGTCCAACCCGGGGCTCGAACCCAGAACCTTCCTGCTGTGAGGCAACAGCGCTAACCACTAAGCTGTCCAAAAACCGATTGTTGTTCATAGCTCTACATTAAGACCAGACCTATCTGAGGGTAGCTGTAATGGCTTTTTATTTTCTCTTTCTTTATTTGGAGCATATCAAATTCTGCAGTTTCTGTAATCTTTGGCAGAATGTGTTAACAGCTGCAGAAATCTTAGCAGCAAATACTGATCACTGGTGTCTTCCTGTCCGTCACCCGGCTGTAGGGTTTATTTAAGCTGGTCATTCCTTCCTCCCTTTAACTTCAGGGCTATAACATCATCTCGGTGCTGAGCTTGGAGATTGTCCCCATCATGGAGCTGCTGGCCTCGATGAAGTCCCACAGCGTTCCTGAAGATATAGATGTAAGCAACAAACACACGAGCTAAAACACTGACTAAATTCAGTTTCATATGAGGAGAAAATACTGAAACGTTGCATTTGCATGAAGTTCTGGTTTTAAATCTTAAAGCCTTCAGTGATCTAAGCAATAAAACAGTAAAAATGGAGGCTGAATTAAATGTTTTTTAACTCGATCTCAGTTGGCTGTGACTGAAAATAACAAGACGATTTCTACGTAGGATGCCACCCGACACATTTCCTCTTTTTAAAAAACACAAACAGCAAAACAAAAAAAATCACGAATCAATCTTTTTTGTGTCTGATAGCTTTCAAATGTGCTTTTAAATCAGCACTTTTGTCTTTGTTGTAGACGTGTTTTTAACAAGGACTCGTTTGTTTCGCTCCTGCTAAGCAGATAAAAGACACTGTGCTAAATGATGATGACATCGGGGACAGCTGCCATGAGGATTTCCTCCACAAGTAAGCCATCCGCTTCCGACAAATGGAGACAGATGATGAACAATGGTCATTTAACACCCGTCAAGCTTCCAATGATGAGTGATGGCGCTCCGCTTAGCTGAAGTTAGGATGGAGGCTGAAGCACGGTGTAGTGTGAGGAGTCTGTAAAGTCGTTTTCATCTGAAATCAGGAAAAAAAACTTGTTACTTTAACCTCCTGCTAATGACAGAGCTTCTGCTTCAAAAACAATTTTGTTGTGTAACATTTGGAACAATTAAAGGGAAATTCCCCCAAAAAAACCTGCCAAAAAGAGTGAGAATATGAGTTAGATTTGTTTAACATCAGTGTGTTTTATATATGTTTTCTCCATCTTATAATTAGTTCTTCTATGTAAGGCTTCTTAGATCCTTAGATCCAATGTCTCTGCCTCAGTTTTTACACCATAAAGCTGTTATTAATAATTAGATTAATGCTTCTGCAGCTAATTGACTCTAATTGGCTTGTTTGTTTTAGAGCCATCAGCTCTCATCTGCAGACGTGCGGCTGCTCAATCGTGGTCGGGAGCAACCCGGACAAAGTAAATAAGGTGGATTGATTTAATTATTTGAACACGCAGACGTAGTTGTAAGCCTTTTAAGTGATGTTAAATTGTTTACAGTGTGTTTCAGTTTTATCTCAGTATTTTGAATATCAGTCTTTGGGTCACATTTGTTGGTATATATTTCTTTAGAAACATGAAAGTTGCACACAAAGAGCAAAGAAATGACTTTAAACAAGCAGATATTTGATATGAAAGCTTACTGAGCTCTACAGTGTCAAGTACCTGCAGGCACTGGCGGCGCCAGGGGGGCGCTAGGGGGTGCTATAGCTCCCCCTGGAAAAGTCATAGC